>NC_059107.1:5525000-5737500 GCF_020740685.1 Jaculus jaculus | reverse complement strand
GCGTACCATGTATTCCGACGGAGCCATAAACTCAATCGTGGCATTCTGAACTTCAGGTCTCCTGTGAGGCTCGCCGTAAACTCTGGTCAAAGGGTTATACATGAATTCTTCAGGAACTGTATAAAGTAAACAATATTAGACTGATAAAGCTAAAATGATTAATATACTTTGCATCTATCTAGCCATTTTAAGTTGTGGGTTATAATTAATTAGTATAGGCTAATAATGAAGGGATAAATTCATTTAAAAACATTCCACTCGCACAGTATGGTGGTGCACGCCTTTAATCCTAGCCCTTGGGAGGCAGAGGTAGGAGGATCGCCATGAGTTTAAGGTCACCCTGAGATTACGTAGTGAATTCCAGTTCAGCCTGAGCTAGAGTGAGACCCTACCTCAAAAAAACCTTAAAAAGAAAGAAAATTCCACTCAAACTCTACATCCTACATGGCACTGCTAATAAGCATTGCTTTTTAACTATAGCCATGGTGATTTTTCTGTTTACATCTGATATTCTGTTTACATTGAATCTGGTTTCCCATAATAACTTGAAAGGATGATAAAAACTCTCATTAAATACCAATTATTTTCCTAAACTTCACGATTACTCAAAGATATGAATCTTTGATGTTTAAAATTGTAAAAACTAGCAGAAATGTAAAGACCTAAAAATGTCTTACAGAAATTAAAACCATAAGGGATCAGTGGATTGCATTAATTAGCAAGACTTTTATGGAACATTGATTTGCTTATTACTTTTAATACAGCAGTGCTCAAAGAGAATCCTCAGGCTTGAGAATGTCTTTACAGTTAGGATGTTTGCCTGAAAAGAACCCAGGCTCTACTCCCCCAAATCCATGCAAATCAGATGCATTTGGCGCATGCATCTGGAGTTCATTGGCAGTGTCTAGAGGCCAAGGTGCACCCATTCTCTCTCTCTTTCTAACAAATATATATATATTTTTAAGTGTTAAAAAAGAGCATTCTTGGGCTGGAGAGATGGCTTAGCGGTTAAGCGCTTGCCTGTGAAGCCTAAGGACCCCGGTTCGAGGCTCGGTTCCCCAGGTCCCACGTTAGCCAGATGCACAAGGGGGCGCATGCGTCTGGAGTTCGTTTGCAGTGGCTGGAAGCCCTGGCGCGCCCATTCTCTCTTCCTCTATCTGTCTTTCTCTCTGTGTCTGTCGCTCTCAAATAAATAAATAAAAAATTAAAAAAAAAATAAAAAAAGAAATATTCTTAAAAAAAAAAAGAGCGTTCTCTAAGTTAATTATCAAACAATCTGACTTCCCTATAACTATTTAAAACTTAAAATCCAGAGCCAGGCATCATGGTGCATGCTTTTCCCAGCACTTGGGAGGCAGAGGTAGGAGGATTGCTGTGAGTTCAAGGCCAGCCTGAGACTACATAGTGAATTCCAGGTCAGCCTGAGCTACAGTGAGACCCTACCTCGAAAAATAAAATAAAATAAAATCCAGATCTGGATGTGGTGGTGCACACCTTTAATCCCAGCACTTGTATGCTGAGGTAGGAAAACTACCATGAGTCCAAGTTAAGCCTGGGATAGAGTAACAACCTGCCTCAAAAATAAAAGTATAAAAACAAAATCCTTAAACCAGGTGTGCTGGCACATGCCTAAAATCCCAGTGCTTAGGAGGCTGAAGTAGAAGGATTTCTATAAGTTTGAGGCCATCCTGAGCTACATAGTAGTTCTATTCCAGACTGGACTATTATGTGAGCCTCAAAAATCAAACAAAAACAGGGCTGGAGAGATTTAGCGGTTAAGCGCTTGCCTGTGAAGCCTAAGGACCCCGGTTCGAGGCTCGGTTCCCCAGGTCCCACGTTAGCCAGATGCACAAGGGGGCGCATGCATCTGGAGTTCGTTTGCAGTGGCTGAAAGCCTTGGCACGCCCATTCTCTCCCTCTCCCTCTATCTGTCTTTCTCTCTGTGTCTGTCGCTCTCAAATAAATAAATAAATAATTAAAAAAATCAAACAAAAACAACAAAAAATTTAAATCCTTATGTACTCAAAGGGGAAACTTCAAACTTCACCACAAATTTATTTGTACATTAAATCATACACACAAAATGTTAAAGGTGAACTAAACACTAGGAGTTGTATTTTCAGAAAAGAGATTTTGTTTTTTGAGGTAAGGTTCACTGTAGTTCAGGCTGACCTAGAATTCACTATGTAGTCTCAGGGTGGCCTCAAACACACAGTGATCCTCGTACATGACTCTTGAGTGCTAGGAATTAAAGGTGTGTGCCACCATGCCTGACCCCCCCCAAAAAAAATTGAGGTTACGGTCTCACTCTAGTTCAAGTTGATCTCTGAAAGTCACTCTGTAACCCAACCCGGCCTCAAACTCACAGCATCCTAAACCACCTCAGTGCTGAAATTGAAGGTGTGTGCCTCCATACCCAGCCTTAATATCTGAATTTAAATTTTTTAATTATTAATTTATGTGTGTGCACACATGCACATGCATGGGGGTCAGAGGACAATTTCTGGGCCAGCACTGGCCCATCCACCTCACTAAGCAGGGTTTCCTGTTCTGTGCTTCATTCCTCATGAGCTCAGCTCCAGGACCTTTTGTCAGTGTCAGCCAGAATGCCTGGATTACAGACGTCTACCATAGCTTCTGGCTTTTCATGTTTTCATGGGGATCAAACTAGTGTATTCCAGCTTGAGCAGTGAGCACTTTATCCACAAAGCCCTTTTTCCAGTCCCTCATTGTTCTAAATTTTTTAAAGAATGAAAGAATGTACCTGTCCTCAAATTCAGCATTCTCATGCCGCAACCTTCCCAGGTGCTCCAAGTATAGGGATGCACCAAAACCCTCAGCTGTATTTCTCAATTCTTTATTTTTTGTTTTATTTGATACAGGAGAGAGGGAGAAAGAGACAGAAAGAGACAGAGGGAGAGAATGGATGCTCCAGGGCCTCCAGCCACTGCAAACAACTCCATATGCATGTGCCACCTTGTGCATCTGGCTGATGTGGGACCTGGAGAATCAAAACTGGGTCCTAAGGCTTCGCAGGCAAACACCTTAACCACTAAGCCATCTCTCCAGCCCTATTTCTCAACTCTTCATGAAATTTCCTTCCACAAAGACACCCATGTTTCAATGTGGCTACTGCATTCCCATTTTCTTGTCTGATCCTAACAGAGTGCAGTTAGCTGGATGTTAGTGTACAAACATAAATCACAAGCTAGACAGGCGCTTCTCTTCTGTTACCAGGAGTACTGAACTCAACTGACTTACAGCTGTCCACCCACCTCTCAGTACTGAATTACACATATGCTATTCTATACACTTATTTTCTTACTCTAGGAAAAAAATGCATAAAGCAGTTTCTAAGTTAAAAAAAATCTAAAATTACTGGTTTAAACAATGTCATGAAACATGTCATGCATTATATGCTCAATATAATAAATGTAAAACGTGATTTCAAAATAGTGTCAGGGCTGAAGTGATGGCTCAGCAGTTAAGGGGCTTGTTTGTGAAGCCTATGGACAGAGGTTCAATTCCCCAGAACCCATGTGAGCATATGGTGGCACATGCATCTGGAGTTTGTTCACAGTAGCTGAAAGGCCCTGGCATACCCTTTCTCTCTCTCCCTTCCTCCATTCATCCCTCCCTCTCTCTGCCTATCTCTCAAATAAATAAAAATAAAATATTTTTTAAATAATAATAATAGAAGCCGGGTGTGATGGCACACACCTTTAATCCCAGCACTTGGGAGGGAGAGATAGGAGGATCGCCATGAGTTTGAGGCCAGTCTGAGACTACATAGTGAATTCCAGGTTGGCCTGGGCTAGAGTGAGACCCCGCGTCAAAAAACAAACAAAAACAAACCAAAAAATAATATCAAATAATATCATGGCTGGAGAGACGGTCTAGTGGTTAAAGGCATGTGCTCATAAAGCCTGATTCCCCAGACCCACATAAAGCCAGATAGACAAAATGGTGCATGTATCTGGAGTTCATGTACAGTGGCAGGAGGCCTGGCACCATACTCACTCTTTGCTTGCCTCTTTCTCTGTCTCTCAAATTAGAAAGAAAAATAATTAAAAATAGGATCTTCTTTGCATAAAAAGTATATAATCAATTATAACTGGGTATGGTGGTACATACCTTTAATCCCAGCATCAGGAGGCAGAGATAGGAGGATCACTGTCAGTTCAAGGCCAGACTGGAACTATAGTCAATTCCAGCTCAACCTACATTAGAGTGAGATCCTATCTTGAGAAAAAGAAAAAAGAATAAAAAGAACCCTCCCTCCAAAAGTATACATACACAGAAAAAAATAGTTTTTTTTTTAATAAGCGCCTCCTCTTTTTTTTAAAATTTTTTATTTTACTTTATTTGAGAACGACAGACACAGAGAGAAAGACAGATAGAGGGAGAGAGAGAATGGGCGCACCAGGGCTTCCAGCCTCTGCAAACGAACTCCAGATGTGTGAAAAATAGTATTTTTAATTTTAAATGTTTAGACAACAGCTCTGAATTAAATGACTGCTGAGTAAGAGGGTTGCTTTCCTTTGAGATAGGGTTTCACTATGCTATCACTTCTCAGGGGCAGGAATTACAGACATTTATTTATTTATTTTCATGTGTGCGTGCATATGGGAACACCAGAGTCTCCTGCTGCCGCAATTGAACCTGCTACATTCAGGTTTATGTGGGCGGCTGGGGAACTGAACCTGGGCCAACAAGTTTTGCAAGCAAGCGCTTTTAAACACTGAGCCGGGCTGGAGAGATGGCTTAGCGGTTAAGCGCTCGCCTGTGAAGCCTATGGACCTCGGTTCGAGGCTCAGTTCCCCAGGTCCCACGTTAGCCAGATGCACAAGGGGGCGCACGCGTCTGGAGTTCGTTTGCAGTGGCTGGAAGCCCTGGCGTGCCCATTCTCTCTCTCTCTCCCTCTATCTGTCTTTCTCTCTGTGTCTGTTGCTCTCAAATAAATAAATAAATAAATACTAAAAAAATATATATTTAAAAAAAAAACAACACTGAGCCATCTCCATAGCACCTACAGGCTCTTTTTTTTTTTCACTGCACATTTTTCTAATATGTGATTTCCCCACAATGCAAGTAGAAATCAGAAAGTATTTCAAAAAAAGCATACCATCATTGACTCGATAACATAAGTTACACTTCCACCGTCTTTGATCGAGAAAGCTGACAAAAGGGTTGATGTAGGTCCTGCATGAACGGCATCTTACAATGGTACTGGAGGTAACCACAGGCAATTGCTGAAAAAACAGAACTAAGTTTTTAAAGGCAAGGATCATTATGTGAAAAAAGAAGAAATTAGCCTAACTTTTTCATATAACTATTAGGACATTTTAATTTTGGAGGGAGAAAAAATAAAAATTAGCATTTGCTGGTTGTTGTGGCTCATGCCTATAATCTCAACACAAAGGAGGCTGAGGCAGGTTACAGCTTCAGACCAGCCTGCATTAAAGACTAAGACCCTATCTCAAAATTACCCTCCACCCAAAGTGTTCATATGGTTACACAAGAAAATGTATGTGGCTGAAATGTATTAATTTTAAATGTTACTGTTTTTCTCCAAGATCATTCACATTGTCTACTAGAAAAGTTTTATCTTCTATTTGAATACTCAAAACACAAAGTGAAGACAGCAAATTTACAATGTTTTGGGGGGAGAAATATGGGAAACAGGAATAGCACTCATATTTTATGTTATATTATTTTTTATGGGATGGAGCCTTACTATGTTACCCTCGCTGGCCTCAAGCTCCTGAATTTAAGTGATCCTCCTATCTTACTGTGCCAAAAGGGAAACAACATTAGGGAACAATAAACTACAAAGCTTTTGATGTTATATTAAGAAGCTACTCACAAAAGAACTCTTATAAAGGGAAATAGGATTTAAAGTTTATCTTACATACCCAGAGAGTGTGGTGGCACAAGCATTTAATTCCAACACTCCAGAGGCAGAGGTGGGAGGACCACCACGAGTTCAAGGCCACCCTGAGACTACATAGTAAATTCCAAGTCAGACTGAGCTAAAGTCCTACCTCAACACCCCCCCCCCCCGACAAAAGCCGGGCATGGTGGTGCACACCTTTAATCCCAGCACTGGGGAGGTAGAGGTAGGAGGATCGCAGTGAGTTGGAGGCCACCCTGAGACTCCATAGTGAATTCCAGGCCAGCCTGGGCTACAGTGAAACCCTACCTTGAAAAACAAAAAACAACAACAAAAAAAGATAAAAAGAAAAATAGGCGGGTGTTGTGGCACTCGGGAAGCAGAGGTAGGAGGATCACCTTAGTTCAACGCCATGCTGAGACTACATAGTGAAGTCCAGGTCAGCCTGGATTAGAGTAAAACCCTACCTCAAAAAATAAAATAAAATAAAATAAAATAGAGCCAGGCGTGGTGGCTCATGCCTTTAATCCCAGCACCTGGGAGGTAGAGGTAGGAGGATCGCAGTGAGTTCGAGGCCACCCTGAAACTACATAGTGAAATCCAAGTCTGCCTGAGCTAGAGCGAGACCCTACCTCAAAAAAAAACAAAAA
This sequence comes from Jaculus jaculus, assembly GCF_020740685.1. NCBI lineage: Eukaryota > Metazoa > Chordata > Mammalia > Rodentia > Dipodidae > Jaculus > Jaculus jaculus. The sequence continues at coordinate 5,730,957 of NC_059107.1, read as the reverse complement.
AATTCTTTTTAAAGTGGTGTAAGCATCTTTTGTTCATCTGCAGCGGCAAGAGGCCCTGGCATGCACACTCTCACACACATAAAGTTTATCATACATATGAAAACTTTTTAATTCAAAATCAATGAAACAAAAAAAATGAAGAGGGCTGGAGTGATGGCTTAGCCTACAAAGCTTAAGAACCAAGGTTTGATTCTCCAATACTCATATAAACAAGATGCAGAAGGTGGGACATGCATCTGGAGTTCGTTTGCAGTGGCTAGAGGCACTGGTAGACCCATTCTCTTTCTCTCTCTATCCTATCTGCCCCGCCCCCCCAAATTAATAAAGAAATAAAATTAAAAAAAATAAATAAATAACCAGCACTAAAAAGTAATTCTAGCATTCAGGGGGACTGATGAAACAGGAGGATAAGAAAAATTTGAGACCTCAGTCTCAGAGCAAGTGCTAACTCAAAGGCTATAAAGTAAGACACGGTCTTTAAAAAAAAGTGTGGAAGTGTGGTGGGCACGACTTTAATACCAGCACTCAGAAGGCAGAGGCAGGTAGATCGCTGAGTTCCAGGCCACCCTGAGACTGCATAGTGAATTCCAGGTCAGCCTGAACTAGATCAACCCTACCTTGAAAATACAAATAAATAAATAAAAGTGTGGGGAGAAGATATTAAGGAAGGCTATAAGGTAGCTATTACTGTTGTTAAATGGGCATATGTGCATCCAATTGCCTTCTAATGTTTGTTCACATCCACAGATGATCAGTGCTGCTCTTGGTCAGAGAAGCTTGTTTAGCAGTGGGCAGCAATAACTAGAAAACACAAAACTGAGCAGAGTGCTTAGAATAAGTGGTATCACATTGAGACCTAAACAGGACATCTATATCTGGCCCTGTCCCCCAAGGTTCAGGGAATACTGCAGTAGAAAGGGCAGAAAGAATGCAAGAGCCAGAGGATGGGGAGGAGTGCAGTAGAACATTGTTTTCTAAACATAATAAGCCACTACACTCGTAAATTCACAGTGGCTGTATGGTTACCTGCATAAAAGCTGCCCCATAAACATTCTGTCATGGATGGGGAAAGAACTAATGAGGCCCTGCTCCTCCGTGAGGAGTTACTGGCAGTTGATGATTGCAGGGAGAAGGGGAGACATTTTCTTAACTGGTATAGCAACTGGCAAGTTATACTCCACTAAATAGCCCCTGCCCCACATGCTCATCCAAACACTCAAACTACCCCAATTAAACTCAATGGGTCACTATAAATAAATAAATAAATGCCATCAAGCCAGGTGTGTTGGCACATGTATTTAGTCTTAGCACTTGGGAAGTTGAGGTAGAAGGATTGCCATAAGTTCAAGACCAGTCTGGAATACAAAAACAGCTCCGAGTTAGCCTGGGCTAGAGTGAGACCCTGCTTTGAAAACAATAGCAAAATACATCAAAGTAAACCTAGTTGGGAAGAAGGGTTAAGAGGGATGGAAAGGGGGACAAGAGACAGTAGCAGGGTGTGAATATATCCAAATATGATTATAAGATTGTCAAAAAAATATGTGGTCATATATCAAAGATCCACAGCCTAAGGACAAAAGTTTATCGGCATTTAAAAGAAAATTTTTGGAGGGCTGAAGAGATGGATTACTGGTTAAGGTGCTTGCCTACAAAGTCAAAGGAAACTGGTTTGATTCTCCAGGACCCATGTAAGCCAGATGCACAAGGGGGTGCATGTGTCTAGAGTTGGTTTGCAGTGGCTGGAGGCCATGGCACACCCCATTCCCTCACTCTAACTCTCTACCTCTTCCTCTCTCAAATAATTAAGTAAAATATATTTTTAAAAAATGGGGGGATGGTGCTAGAGAGATGGCTTAGAGTGTAAGGCACTTGCCTATGAAGCCTAAAGACTCAGGTTCAATTCTCCAGCACCCACGTAAGTCAGCTGTCTGAAGTGGCACATGCATCTGCAGTTTATTTGCCATGGATAGAGGCTGTGGCATACCTATTCTCTATCTGCCTCTTTCAAATAAATAAATGAAAGTGTTTTTAAAACAATAATGCTTCCTTTTATTGATTTACTCATATGTAGCATCCCCTTAGGGCAACTTCACTTCAACAGCAGAATGGGAAAACTAGGAGCATGAACTTTAATGAGTAACTGGCTTAAAATTTAGTAAAATAGTATTGATTTTTGTTTTCGAGACAGTGTCTTATTACTGTGACCTAAAATTCAAAATCCTCCTGTCCCAGCCTAAGTGATAAAATTACAGAACAATTTATTTATTTTCTTTAACCATGTCTATTCTCCATACCATCTTTTTTTTTATACCATCTTTTGAATTTTCAATAGTAAACTCCTTTTACCTTGTTTTGAAAGTTACAATGAAAGCTATTGGTTGAATTACAAATAAATTACAAATCTTAAAATATGGGGGCTGGGTAGATGGCTCAGTAGTTAAAGGCACTTGCTTACAAAGCCTGATGGCCCAGGTTCAATTCCCCAGTATGCACATAAAGTCAGATGTATAAAATGGGGTATATGTCTGGAATCTATTGGCAGCAGGAGGACACCTTGTACCTACTCTCTAAACTTAAAAAAAAAAAAAGATATTTAGTTTACAGAGCGGAGAGAGTGAGGAGGCGGCGTCTGGCTCCCGCTCTCCACAGCCACTGCAGTACATTGAGCTCCATAGAGACAGCGCCGGGGCAAGTGAGAGCCGGACGGGCAACTGGGCGACTCTCGGTGCCTCATTGAGGAAAAAAGTCAACTAAAGATGGGCAAAGGTGACCCTAAGAAGCCGAGAGGCAAAATGTCATCGTATGCATTCTTTGTGCAAACCTGCTGGGATGAACACAAAAAGAGGCATCCAGATGCTTCTGTCAACTTCTCAGAGTTCTCTAAGAAGTGCTCAGAGAGGTGGAAGACCATGTCTGCTAAAGAAAAAGGAAAGTTTGAAGACATGGCCAAGGCGGACAAGGCTCGTTATGAGAGAGAAATGAAAACCTATATCCCTCCTAAAGGGGAAACAAAAAAGAAGTTCAAGGATCCCAATGCACCCAAGAGGCTTCCTTCGGCCTTCTTCTTGTTCTGTTCTGAATATTGCCCCAAAATGAAAGGAGAACACCCCGGCCTATCCATTGGTGATGTTGCAAAGAAACTGCGAGAGATGTGGAACAACACTGCTGCGGATGACAAGCAGCCTTACGAAAAGAAAGCTGACAAGCTGAAGCAAAAGTATGAAAAGGATATTGCTGCCTACAGAGCTAAAGGAAAACCTGATGTAGCAAAAAAAAAAAAAAGGAGTTGTCAAGGATGAAAAGAGCAAGAAAAAGAAGGAAGAGGAGGAAGATGAGGAAGATGAAGAGGATGAGGAAGAAGAAGATGAAGAAGAAGATGAAGAAGATGATGATGAATAAGTTGGTTCTAGCGCAGTTTTTTCTTATCTATAAAGCATTTAACCCCCCTGTACACAACTCACTCCTTTTAAAGAAAAAAACTGAAATGTAAGGCTGTGTAAGATTTGTTTTTAAACTGCACAGTGTCTTTTTTTGTATAGTTAACACACTACCGAATGTGTCTTTAGATAGCTCTGTCCTGGTGCTATTTTCAATAGCCACTAACCTTGCCTGGTACAGTATGGGGATGGTAAATTAGCATGGAAATTTAAAGCAGGTTCTTGTTGGTGCACAGCACAAATTAGTTATATATGGGGACGGTAGTTATTTTTCATCTTCAGTTGTCTCTGATGCAGCTTATATGAAATAATTGTTGTTCTGTTAACTGAATACCACTCTGTAATTGCAAAAAAAAAAAATTGCAGCTGTTTTGTTGACATTCTGAATACTTCTAAGTAAATACAATTTTTTATTAGGAAAAAAAAAGATATTTAAATTTTAAATCTGATACAGAAAATTTTTATCACCAAGCTTATTTCCATAAGAGATTTATTTTCAGTAAATAAACATACCACTAGATCTTTGAAAGGATGAAGCAGAAGACCCAAAGGAAGTTTGGCTTTATTCAGTAAGGCCTGAGTCTGAGGAATGTTAGTCAGCGTGCATCGAAATAACCTAGTTTAAAAAACAAACAAACAAAAACCATAGATGTCAATTGCTACCATTATTATTTTGGTTTGGGACAAAAAAGATTTTAAAGATACACATTTCAATATTAGATCAGATTACAAGTGAATTACAGACCATTTAAAATTTTATTCTCTTAAGATATTTAAACTGTCAAGCATGGTAGTAGATGTTTGTGATTCCAGCACTGAATGAACTATGTGAAGCCAGCTTGGCCTACATGTCTTAAAACACTAAAATAGGGGCCAAGGAGAAGGGTCAGTGTGTAAGAATGTCTGCTGCACAAACCTGAACTGACCGCAGCTGAAGATGCGAGAGACAGGAGGAGGACACTTAGGGCCCACTGCTCAGGCGGTCTGATTAAAAAATGACACAAGCTCTAGCTTCAGTGAGAGATCTCGTCTCCCAGAAATAAGTGAAAACGTGACAGAAGATGCCTGATGTCCTCCTCTGGCCTCTGGACACTTGCATAGGGTATGCACATCTGCCAACACATACACGTGCTACATTACACAGCGTACATAACCACCAAAAGTAAAAAAAAAAAAAAAAAAAAAAAAACTTACTGGATGTGGTGGTGCACCCCTTTAATCCCAGCACTCAGGAGGCAGAGGTAGGAGGATTGCTGTGAGTTCGAGGCCACCCTGAGACTCCATAGAAAATTCCAGGTCAGCCTGGGCTAGAGTGAGACCCTACCTTGAAAAACCAAAATAAATAAATAAATAAAAATAAAAATAAAAATAAAAATAAAAATAAAAATAAAAAAATCCTAAATTAGGGCCAGTGTGGTGGCACACACCTTTAATCCCAGCACTCAGAAGGCAGACATAGGGGGATTGCTGTGAGCTCAAGGCCACCCTGAAACTACGTCGTGAATTCCAGGTCAGCCTAGGCCAGAGTGAGACCCTACTCAAAAGGGGAAAAAAAAAAATAAAATAAAAATAAATAAATAAATAAAATAAAATAAAATAAAATAAAATAAAAAATTAAGTCTCGGGACTGGAGAGATGGTTTAGCAGTTGGATTAGCAGCTAAGTGTTTGCCTATGAAGCCTAAGAAACCAGGTTTGATTTCCCAGTACCCATGTAAGCCAGATGTACATGGTGGTAGAAGTATCTGGAGTTCACTTGCAATGGCTAGAGGCTCTGGTGTGACTATTCTCTCTCTCTGCCTCTTTCTCTCTCTCCCCAAATTAGATAAATAAAATAATAAATTAAGTCTAATGATCAAAATATAGTGTATATAACTTGTCAAAAAAAAAAAAAAAAAAGAACGAGGCATGGTGGTGCACACCTTTAATCCCAGTACTTAGGAGGCAGTAGGAGGATCGCTGTGAGCTCAAGGCCACCCTGAGACTACATAGTTAATTCCAGGTCAGCCAGGGCTACAGTGAGACCCTGCCTCAAAAAAACAAAACAAACAAACAAAACAAAAAGTTGGGAACTGGAGAGATGCCTGTGAAGCCTAAGAATTTATGTTCAAATCTCCAGGTCCCACGTAGCCAGACACACAGTGACACAAGTGTGCAATGTCACACATGTGCACAAAGGATGCTAGTGTCTGGAGTTTGTTCACAGCAGACTGAAGGTCCTGGAGTGGCCATTCTCCCCCCCCACCTCTTTCTCTGTCTCTCAAAAAAAATTAATGATAACTAATTTTATAAAGTCAGGTGTGGTGGCACACACCTTTTATCGCAGCCCCTGGGAGGCAGAAGTAGGAGGATTGGCATGAGTTTGAGGCCACCCAGAGACTACACAGTGAATCCCAGTTCCAGGTCATCCTGAGCTAGAGTGAAACCATACCTTTGAAAAACCAAAATATATATATATCGAGCTGAAGAGATGGTTTAGCCATTAAAGTGCTTGCTTGTGAAGCCTAAGGACCCATGTTTAACTCTCCAGATCCCATGTAAGCCAGACAACAAGGTGACACAAGCACTGGAGTTCAACTGCAGTGGCTAGAGGCCCTGGCGTGCCAACTCTTGCTCTCTCACTAAAAAAAGGGGGGGCTGGAGGGATGGCTTAGCAGTTAAGGCGTTTTCCTACAAAACCAAAGGACCCAGGTTCGATTCCCCAGGACCCACATTAGCCAGACACATAGGGGGCTGCATGTGTCTGGAGTTTGTTTGCAGGCCCTGGCGCGTCCATACTCTCTTTCTCTGTCAAATAAATATATAAATAAAAACAAAATATTATAGAAAAAAAAGGTCCACCAAGGGTTGGAGAACTTGTTCAGGGGTTAAAGGCACTTGTTTCCAAAGTCTGATGGCCTAGGTTCAATCCCCCAGTACCCGTGTAAGCCAGATGCATAAAATGGTGTATGCGCCTGGAGTTCAATTACATTGGCAAAAGGCCCTGGTATGCCACTCACTTTCTGTTTCTCAACAAATCAATTTTTTTTAAAAAGCCTATCCAAAGAAACAACAAATAGAACACCAGGAGCTGGGGCGTGGTGGCACACGCCTTTAATCCCAGCACTTGGGAAACAAAGACAGGAGGACTGCTGTGAGTTCAAGGCCACCCTGAGATTACAGAGTGAATTTCAGGTCAGCATGGGCTAGAGTGAAACCCTACCTTGGAAGAAAAAAAAAGAAGAAAAAAGAAACACAAGAACACTAGAGACCGGGAAGATTGCTCAGTGGTTAAGGGGCTTGTTTGCAAACCTGCTGGCCCAGGTTCAATTCCCCAGTGTGGTAGTTTGATTCAGGTGTTCCCCATAAAGTGTAAGTGTTCTGAATGCCATGACCCAAACTGATGACAATTTGGTAAACAAACCCTCCTGGAGGCAGTACATCATTGGAGGCAGGTTTATGGATGTAATAACCAACTTCTTCTTGCCACAGTTTGGCACACTCTCCTGTTGCTGTTGTCCATCTGATGTTGGCCAGGAGGTGATGTCTACCCTCTGCTCATGCCATCATTTTCCCTGCCATCATGGAACATCCCATAGAGTCTATAAGCCAAAATAAATCCTTTTTTCCCACAAGCTACTCTTGGTCAGGTGTTTTCTGACAGCAATGTGAACCTGACTGCAACACTCAGCCACCTATTTAAAGCTGTATGGGCATTTGTTTGCAGCAGCAAGTGACCTTAGCACACTCATACACACACATACAAATTAAAAAAGAAAGTGGAAAAGTCCAAGTTCTACTCATAAATAATGAATGGTCTCTTCTTGGTTTCTGTATGAAACAGTTCACTTATGGTGGCTAGAAGTGCTGACATGTCCATTTTCTCCCTCTCAAATAAATAAGTAAATAAATAAAAACTTAATAAGTTAAGCTTTACTGAAGGTTCTAACAATACTATTTAAAACAGACGTGGTGCTCATAACTGTAACCACTGAAGCTGAGGGAGGAGGATCATGAATGGGGTTGAGGCCAACATGGGGCTACAGTGTGAGTTCTAATTCAATTTGGGCTAGAGTGAAACCCACAAGTAAACAGGCTCTTGGCTGGCTCCTGAACTTCAAGGTTTTGGTAAACTTCCCTTGTCTCAGACCAGCTGAGCTGAGATGAAAGGAGGACCCCCCCCCCCCCCACCTCCTGCCTTACCACCACATGGGCTCTCAACGCTCTCCTGCCCTCCACATGGCAGGGCATACTGCTTTCTTGTCTTTCATTCTCTCTCTCTTTTTTGCGGTTTACTTTTATTTTTATTTACTTGAGAGAGAAAGAGAAAGAGGCAGAGAGAGAATAGGCATGCCAGGGCCTCTAGCCATTGAAAATGAACTCTAGATATGTGTGCCCCTTGTGCATCTGGCTTACGTGGATCCTAGAGAATCAAACCAAGGTGCAGTCAAGTGCCTTAACCACTAAGCCATCTATCTCTCCAGCTCTCTTTCCTTCTCTTTAATCTAATAAACTACTTCAAAATACAAACTAACAAAGCAGATATGGTGGCACACGCCTTTAATCCCAGCACTCTGGAGGCAGAGGGAGGAAGATCACAGTGAGTTCAAGTCCAACCAGAGACTGCATAGTGAATTCCAGGTCAGCCTGGGCTACAGCAATACCCTATTTCAAAAAAAAAAAAAAAAAGAAACAAAAAGCATATTTTATAAAAAAAAAATTTTAGTCAGCACTCTATAAAATTATGGCATTTATGTAGGGAATAAAGAGCTGAGTATGGTGGTACATGTCTAAGGCTAAACTAAGAGAGTTTCAAATTTGAGGCTGGACTGGGCTACATAGCAAGACATAATCTTTAAAAAAACAAGGGGGGGAGGGACGGAGAGATAACTTAATGGTTAAGGCGCATGCCTGAAAAGCCTAAGTACCCAGGTTCAATTCTCTAGGTCCCACATAAGCTATCTGGTGGCGCATATGTCTGGAGTTCATTTGCAGTGGCTAGATGCCCTGGCTCGCCCATTCTCATTCTCTCCCTGACTCTAATATATATAAAAAAATTTTTTTTTGGAAAAAAAGGTAACAAAGGGCTGGAGAGATGGCTTAGCGATGAAGCGCTTGCCTACAAAGCCTAAGGACCAGTTCAAGGCTTGTTTCCCAGGACCCACGTTAGCCAGATGCACAAGGGGGCGCACACCTCTGGATTTCGTTTGCAGTGGCTGAAGGCCCTGGCGCACCCATTCTCTCTCTCTTTCTCTATCTGCCTCCTTCTCTGTCTGTTGCAGTCAAGCAAAATACCAGGCATGGTGGCAGCTGCCTGTAATCCTAGTACTTGGGAAGCAGAGACAGGAAGAACAGAAGTTCAAAGTCATCCTTGGTTACATAGTGAGTTTGATAGAACAAACAAAACAAGCCAGGCATGGTGGTGCACACCTTTAATCCCAGCACTTGAAAGGCAGAGGTAGGAGGATCACCCTGAGTTCGAGGTCACCCTGAGACTACATAGTGAACTCCAGGTCAGCCTGGGCCAGAGTGGGACCCTACCTCGAAAAAAAGAAAAAACGAAGTTAAGGCACTTGTCTGCAAAGCCAAAGGACCAAGGTTCAATTCCCTAGTACCCACGTAAAGCCAGATACAGAAGGTGACACATGCGTCTGAAATTTGATTGCAATAGCTAGAGGCCCTGGCATGCCAATACTCTCTTGCTCTCTTATAAAAAAAAGAAAGAAAGAAAGAAAGAAAGGAAGGAAGGAAGGAAGGAAGGAAGGAAGGAAGGAAGGAAGGAAGGAAGGAAGGAAGGAAGGAAGGAAAAAACACTTTTATGGGGAAAAAATGAACTAAGCAAGTAACAGATTTCTATCTGCTAACTTCATAACTTCTTTCACAAACTAAAGCTTATTCATATTAACTGAAATAAACAGACAGTCTATTTAAGACATGCATGATGCTAGATTGAATAAGAAAACTACATAGTGAATTCCAGGACAGCCTGGGCTAGAGTGAGACCCTACTTCAAAAACAAACAAACAAAAAGGCTTACTCTGGGTTACAGTTGAGTTTTTGGATGTCTTCATGTAGATTTGGAACTGGAGGCTGCAAAGGTGTCGAGGGAAGCATGTTTCTTTCTTGAAGAAGATTGACAACTCTTAGGCCCTCTGGATGCAGATTTAATCCACTCATGCTTGCAGTTAAATGATTAGCACCTAAGGAAGGCTATGTATAGATAATTTCTAAGTAAGTAACCTTTTTTTTCTCAATTTTTTTTTTTTTTTTTTTTTGAGGTAGGGTCTCACTCAGGTCCAGGCTGACCTGGAATTAACTCTGTAGTCTCAGGGTGGCCTTGAACTCACTGCGATCCTCCTACCTCTGCCTCCCGAGTGCTGGGATTAAAGGCGTGCGCCACCACGCCCGGCTTTTTTCTCAATTTTTATTAACATTTTCCATGATTAAAAAAAATATCCGTGGTAATACCTCCTCCCCCCCCCCAGTAAGTAACCTTTTTTAAGTATGTAGGGACTTTATTCATTCCTCACTAAACAAAACAAATGAAAAAAAAAAAAAGATAATATAGATTTCCTGGCCAATCTTTTGGTTCTGGAGAAATATACAAGTACAAAGGCTTTATAACATAATTATTCTCAATAGTTATAAAAAATGTTCAAGATACCTTCTAAAACTTCCTTCATATGTATGAAGTTTGGAACAAAAAGTACAAAATCAGTTTTAAAGTTTACCTGAGTAAAGGCTTGGGGGCCACTTAGGTAATTCAAGGAAGATGGTGGCATTCCGGCTGCGCTTGGTGGAGCTGTGTTCTGATAGCCAGGCGGCAAGGAGGGGTACGCACACCCAACGCTTCGGCTCATTTTGGGATTCTTACTGGTAAGCTGTGGTGTTGCTACAAACAAGGTCAGTTTAAGATGTATTTTATATTCCAGACTACTTCAAATCACCACACAGAAACATTAAATTATGGGATCTATTTATTTGCTGGCTTGTTTGTTTGAGAGAGAATACGGGTGCACCAGGTGCTCTTGCCACTGCATACTCCAGATGCATATGCCACCTTGTGCATCTGGCTTTAAGTAAATACAGGGGAATTAACCCAGGCTGACAGGCTTTGCAAAGAAGAGTCTTTAACCAGTAAGCCATCTCTCCAGCCCAAATCATGGGAATTATAACTCCAAATTCCTTGGATTAATTTAATAGTTTCATTTATAAATTTTGTAACATAAAGACGAACACTAGTGCCGGGTGTGGTGGCGCACGCCTTTAATCCTTGATCCCAGCACTCGGGAGGATCACCATGAGCTCGAGGCCACCCTGAGACTAGAGTGATTTCTAGGTCAGCCTGAGCTAGTGTGAGACCCTATCTCGAAAAAACAAACAAACAAACAAACAAACAAAAAACCCACTAGTAACAACCTAATAGCAATGATTAAAATTTCATTAACAGCCAGGCGTGGTGGCGCATGCCTTTAATCCCAAATCTCTGGAGGCAGAGGTAGGAGGATCACCACGATTTCAAGGCCACCCTGAGGCTACATTGTGAATTCCAGGTCAGCCTGAGCTACAATGAGACCCTACCTCGAAAAAACAAAACAAAAATAATAATAACAATAGTAATTAATGGAGCTAGAGAGGTGGCTCAGCAGTTAAAAGTGCATGCTTGCAAGGCCAGAAAGCCTGATAGCCTGGGTTCAAATCTCTAGTACCACATTAAGCCAAATACATAAAGGGACACATGCTTCTTGAGTTCATCTGCAGTGGCAGGAGGCTCTGGCGTGCCCATACTCATTTACCCTGCCTCTTTCTCTCTGTCAAATAAATAAATAAATAAAGAGCTGGGTGTTGAGGCACATGCCTTTAATCCCAGCACTCTCCTTTTCTCTATCTGCCCCTTTCTCTCTCTCTGTCTCAAATAAATAAATAAATATAAAAATAAATAAATAAACAAGGTCTGAAGAGAAGGCTCAGCAGTTAAGGTTCTTGCCTGCAATGCTTAATGACCCAAGTTCGGCTCCCCAGTACCTACATAAAGCCAGATGTACAAAGTGGTGTATGCATCTGGCGGAGTTTGTTTGCAGTGGCTAGAGACCCTGGTGTTCTCATTTTTTTCTCTCTCCCTCTCTTTCTCTCTCTCCTTAAAAATAAATATAGTTAAAAAAATCAATTTTCATAAATGATTAATAAAACCATAAAACACAAAAATGGGGTTTTTTTTAATTATTTTTTATTTTTCAAGGTAGAGTCTCACTCTAGCCTAGGCTGACCTGGAACTCACTATGTAGTCTCAGGGTGACCTCAAATTCACAGTGATCCTCCTACCTGTGCCTTCCAAGTGCTGAGATTAAAGGTGTACATCACCATGCCCAGCTCCACAAAAATAATTTTGGTGCAGTTAATTTACTTCCACAGTACAAGTTCAATTTTATATTCAAACTAAATTTTAATTTAAAACAAATAAAAAAATTTATTTTTTGGTTTTTCAAGGTAGGGTTTCACTCTAGCCCAGGCTGACCTGGAATTCACTATGTAGTCTCAGGGTGGCCTTGAACTCATGGTAATCCTCCTACCTTTACCTCCTGAGTGCTGGGATTAAAGGCGTGTGCAGCCACGCCCAGCAATTTAAAGCAACTTTAATGAATACATCCTAACATTCAAATTACAATACTAGCTAGATATAAACAAATATATCTCATTGATTAAAATATAGTTACCACATAGTAAAAATGAACTTTTTCCTTAGTTTCCTGCAATGAATACTTATTCTATAATCAGAAAAAGATTGGTAAGAAACTTTCATAGCATCTCACCCAAGAAGCCACCTCCTTCAATTTCATCATAAGTACTATGGCCCACCATAGATCCATTATTGGCATTAGATATAACACCTAAGAAGAAAGTTCATTAACAAAATTTAAATCAGAATATGAGTACAATTTCTTCAAGATATAAATATTTAATATTTTAAATTATTCAAATAGCCTGTCAAATGTCAAATATGGGCTGGAAAGATGGCTTAGCAGCTAAGGTTTTTGCCTGCAAAGCCAAAGGAACCAGGCTTGATTCCCCAGTACCCATGTAAGCTAGATGCACAAAGTGGCACAGGCATCTGGAGTTCTTTTGTAGGAGCTGAAGGTCCTGGCTCACCCATTCATATTCATTCTCTCTTTCTCTGTCAAATAAAGTAAGTAAATACAAAATAAATAAATTTTCTAAAAAGTTATAAAAATTTCCAGTGAAAATAAACAAACAAGCAAACTACTTTTATCATGGAAGAAAGCCATAACCAAGAGCCAGGTAGTTTTGTTTTTTTTTTTTAGGTAGGGTCTTGCTCTAGCCCAGGCCTGGAATTCACTTTGTAGTCCCAGGCTGGCCTGGAACTCAAGGCAATCCTCCTATCTCTGCCTCCCTAGTACTGGGATTAAAGGCATGTACCACCACACTTGCCTTCTTTTTAAAGTGTTTTTTTTTTTTCCCTTTTTAATTTATTTATTTTCAAGGAGAGAGAGAGAATGGGCACACCAGGGCCTCTAAATGTTGCAAACAAACTCCAGATGCATGCACTACTTTGTGCATCTGGTTTACCATGGGTACTGGGGAATCAAACCTGGGTCATTAGGCTTTACAGGCAAGCATCTTAATAAATAAATAAATATTGTTTATGTTCAATAGCAGGATATAGGAAATGTGTTCACACTTTGTTTTCCTATGCCATGTCTCTCTTTCTCTTTCCCTTTGGTTTTATGAAGCAGGGTCTCACTCTAGCCCTCTTGCCAGGCTGACCTGGAACCCACTCTGTAATCCCAGGCTAGCTATAAAAAATGTCCAGGTGAGGGCTGGAGGGATGGCTTAGCAGTTAAGGTGTTTGCCTGTAAAGCCAAAGAACCCACGTTTGAGTCCCCAGGACCCCCGCTAGCATAAGGGGGCGCACACATCTGGAGTTCATTTGCAGTAGATGGAGGCCTTGGCATGCCCATTCTCTCTCTCTCTCAATCTCTCTCGCCCCCTTTCTCTGTCAAATAAATAATTAAAAATTAAAAATATGTCCAGGTGACAGGTGAAAACCAGAAACAAAAGATAGCAAACTACTTTTATCATGGATGAAAGCCATAACCAAGAGCCAGGTCCTTTTCTTTTGGGGGGGGCGTTGAGGTAGGGTCTCACTCTAGCCCAGGCTGACCCAGAATTCATGGCCTTGAACTCACAGCAATCCTCCTACCTCTGCCTCCTGAGTGCTGGGTTTAAAGGTGTGTATCACCACACCCGGCTCTCAATTATTTTAAACTAATCCAAATATCATGTCCAAAGAAGCAGGAATCCTCTTACATTCACACCTAAAAGGCTAAAGAAATTTTTTAAAACTCTGGACAGTAACAAACTGACCTTGTTCTTTTTAAATATATTTTTAAATTTTATTAGCTTATTTATTTGCAAGCAGGAAGGCAGGGAGGGAATAGGTGCACCAGGGCCTCCAGCCACTGCAAACAAACTCCAGATGCATGTACCACCTTGTGCATCTGGCTTTACATGGGCACTGAGGAATTGAACCCAGGTTGTTAGGCTTTGCAGGCATGCTCTTTAACCATTGAGCCATCTCTCCAGTCCTGGCTTTGTCTTTTGATTAGCCTACCTTCTTGGTTGACAGCTGAATTAAATGAAAGTGGAGGTGCAGCTCTAGATGATGGCTTCTGGGGCAAGGGGCCCCTTGGAGGAGGTGGATGGCCAGCTGGAGGGGGCCCAGGAGGAGCTCCTGGTTGGAAAGTGGTAGGCAGAGGTGGATTCTGTAAGGGAAGTGCAGAACCTATGGAAACATGGGTTTTTTACATGTCATGTACTTGATCAAAGGCCCCAGTCTTTATATAAGCTGAGCAATCTCTAAATGTAGTCACCAAATCAACAGAGAAGTTAACTTTCTAAATGCACAACATTATGCATGTCTTAACTCTTTCCTCCTATGCGTATCTACAATATAAATCAACCAGCTACCTGTGATCTTATTAGTAAGGAAGCTAGAATTGGAAGGTCAGCAAGCTGCATGCCAAACTGAGGTATAGTGAGACCCTGTCCCCCAAAACAAAAATAACACAATACTCAATCACTTCAAAGGTAAAAAAATGTGGCTTATTAACTGCTCACTAACTGAACAAAGAAGTTCAGAGACCATATATAGATTCAAGTGACTCAACAGCTGCTTTACATGATGCTAGGGACTGAACACAGGCATGTTAGCTACTCTATCCAATGAGCTTTATCTGTAACCCTCCAAAAACACCTTTGCGCCAGGCATGGTGGTGCACGCCTTTAATCCCAGCACTAGGGAGGCAGAGGTAGGAGGATCGCCAAGAGTCTGAGGCCACCCTGAGACTACATGGTGAATTCCAGGTCGGCCTGGGCTAGAAGGAGACTCTACCTCAAAAAAACAAAACAAGGGCTGGAGAGATGTCTTAGCGGTTAAGCACTTGCCTGTGAAGCCTAAGGACCCTGGTTCGAGGCTCGGTTCCCCAGGTCCCACTTTAGCCAGATGCACAAAGGGGCGCACGCGTCTGGAGTTCCTCTGCAGAGGCTGGAAGCCCTGGAGCGCCCATTCTCTCTCTCACCCTCTATCTGTCTTTCTCTCTGTGTCTGTCGCTCTCAAATAAATAAATAAAAAGTGAACAAAATTATTTAAAAAAAAACCAAAAAAGCAAAAACATCTTTGCAAAGGTAGGATCTTACTCTAACCCAGGCTAACCTGGAATTCAGTATGCAGTCTCAGGGTGGCCTTGAACTCACAGCAATCCTCCTACCACTGGCTCTTAAGTGTTGGGATTAAAGGCGTATGCCACCACACCCGGCTCAAAAGTATCTTTATACTGTTAAATTCTCGAGAGCCAAATTGAAAAATCTTTGTAATTAATAAACCTTACTACTCTCAGCAAGAATACTCAGTGTCATGTGAAAAGTAAAGATAAAGACTACTGCCCCGTAACCCCCTTATCAAAGGCACACCCACACAATCTAAGGCAATACAGACAATTCAAGGAGCAAAGGGGCAAGGTTCACTACTAGCCCAGCACTCCTGAGAATGTGAGACGCATCTGGCCGCACAGATGCAGCAACTTAACGTTTAACAAGGTACACGTAAGCAAGCCGGGCGGGGTGGCGCACGCCTTTAATCCCAGGAGGCAAAGGTAGAAGGACTACCATGAGTTCAAAGCCAGCCTGAGACAACATAGTGAATTCTAGGCCAGCCTGGGCTACAGTAAAACCCTACCTCATGGGGGAAAAAAAAGTAAGCTTATAGGGACTTGTCATTTTTAGAAGAGTTTTGTGAATTCAGAATATGCTACATCTCATAAAATGGATGTTATTTTTTTTCCAAATCTGACTAGTTCCTCTCCTTTTTTTTTTTTTTAACCAGTACTAAGGATTGAGCCCAAGGCCTTACACTTGCTATGTAAGTGTCAAGTTGATTAATTCTTCTTTACAACACTAAGAATTAGAGTTTCAAACTTGGCTTTCTCAGATTCCCTAAAGCTTATTAATATAAGGATGTAGAAGGTGGCCTATTAAGGACAAAAAAAACGGAAATCTTATTATGAGGGCTAGAAACATGGTATCATTCTGTAGCCTAGGCAGGCTTTAAACTCTTACCTGTCCTCCTGACTCAGCCTCTCAAGTGCTAGTATACAGGCATAAGCCAACAAACCAAACTTGATACAGTTGGGGTTTTTTTGGTTTTTCAAGGTAGGGTCTCGCTCTGCCCAGGCTGACCTGGAATTCACTATGTAGTCTCAGGGTGGCCTCGAACTCATGGCAAGACTACCTCTGCCTCCCAAGTGCTGAGATTAAAGGCATGTGCCACCACGCCTGGCAGGAGTAATTTATTTGAGACAATAAAAAAGTCAATCATTTCTCATATGTTGTTAGGGCTTCAAGCATCTACACATGCAAAGTCTCACGTTTCTACATTGAAGCACTCCTAGACGAACAGTACCTGATTTTATGAAGCTACTCTGCAGTGAGGGGTCTCCAGAAGAAACACACTGATGATTTGTTAAACTCGTGTTCCCAGATACTGCTGGTTGGGACACACGAGGACAGTGGTTTGTCTGTGACCCAGTGGATGGGTAGTTATGTTGCCAATTCAGAGGTGGTGGCTGATTTGCGCCAGGCAGAAAATTACCAGAAGGCATCAGTGAAGCAGCTGGGTTCTGAGAAGCAGGGAGTGGCATTTGAGGAACAGGACCACTGTGTAGTGAAGGTGTTGATGGATTAGAAGCCACAGGTGGTCTAGTAAGAGTCTGCCCAGGTCCCTGAGAACCACCAGAGTTAGACTGTCCAGGAAAGGCAGTCAAAGTCTTTGCTGGCATGAGATGAGGGTAGGCTCCTGGAAGCTGGGGATTATATCCTTGGCCCACTGACAGGTGTGAAGACATCAGTGCATTGTGGACAGGACCTTTCAACAAGACAAGAGGAAAAATTAGTCACACAAATAAATAGTAGCAATACTTTGACTGTGAGTTCGAGGCCAGCCTGAGACTACATAGAGAATCCCAGTCAGCCAGGGCTAGAGCGAGATGTTACCTTGGGGAAAAAAAAAATACAAATAACAGCAGCAACAAAAAACCAGGAAGATTTAACACATTACCAACAAAAGACAGCCCACGGGCTGGAGACATGGCTCAGCAGTAAAAGGTGCTTGCGTGCAAAGCCTACTGCCCAGGTTTGAGTCCCCAGTGCCCATGTTAAGCTAGATGCACCAAGTGGCACATGCAGCTGGACTTCATTTGCAGTAGCAAGAGTCCACCCAGTATCTCTCGTTCTGTCACTATCCTTGTAAATAAATTTATTTTTTTTTAATTTTTTTAACAAAGACAAACCAATGAAAAATAAGCAAAGGTGAAGAAAGTGTTTTTTTTTTTTTTTTCCAGTAATGTACCCACTGGTAAGCTGCCCACACTCTGGTAAATAACACTCTACCCATGGCCATGCAAGTAACCCTGATTAAACTCAGTGAGTCACAAAAGAGAAAAGAAGGCATCAAAGTAGAAGAGAGTCTAGAGGGGAAGAAGGGGCTCCACAGGAGGGTATGGAGGGGATCAAAAGAAGGTAACAGGAAATGAATATGATTTAAAAAACACTACATATATGTACAAAGACTATAAATAAATAATTTTTAAAAATATAAATAAGGGACTGGAGAGATGGTTTAGCAGTTAAACGCTTGCCTGTGAAGCCTAAGGACCCCAGTTCAAGGCTCAATTCCCCAGGACCCATGTTAGCCAGATGCATAAGGGAGCACATGTGTCTGGAGTTCATTTGCATTGGCTGGAGGCCCTGGTGTGCCCATTCCCTCTCTCTCTCCCTCTCTCTCTCTCTCTCTCTCTCTCTCTGTTGTCGCTTTCAAATAAATAAAAATAAACTGTGTGTGTGTGTGTGTGTGTGTGTGTGTGTGTGTGTGTATGTATGTATGGGCTGGGGAAATGACTTAATGGTTAAGGCATTTGCCTGCAAAGCCTAAGGACCCTGGTTCAATTCCTCAGTACCCACGCAAGCCAGATACACAAGGGACACATATGTCTGGAGTTCGTTTGCAGTGGTTGGAGGCCCTGGCACACACATTCTTTCTTTCTCTCTGCCTCTTCCTCTGTCTGTCTCTCTCTCAAATAAATAAATAAATAAATAAATAAATAAATAAATAAATAAATAGAATACTATATATGTATGTGTGTGTATATATGTACGTATGTACATATGTATATTGTCTGGTATGGTGGCACATGCCTTTAATCCCACAACTTGGGAGGCAGAGGAAGGAGGATCACCATGAGATTGAGGCCACCCTGAGAATAGTAAATTCTAGGTCAGCCTGGGCTAGAGTGAGACCCTAACTCAAAAAAAAAAAAAAAAAAAAAAGTATACTAGCTACATACATTTAATAGAACAATCTGACATTTGAGAACACAGAAACATTCAACACCTACACATTACCTAATTAATTAATTAATTGAGAGAGAGCGAGAGAGAGAGAGAGAGCGAGCACGCAAGGCAGATAAAGAGTGGGTGCACCAGGATCACTATCCACTAAAAACAAACTCCAACGACGGGTGTGGTGGTAAACACCTTTAATCCAAGCACTTGAGAGACAGGTAGAAGGATGGCTGTAAGTTTGAAGCCATCCTGAGACTACATAGTGAATTCCTGGTCAGCCTGAGCTAGAGTGAGACACTACCTCAAAAAACCAGAAAAAAACAAAGAAAAAAAAAAAAAAAACTCCAGATGCATGGGCCACCTTGTGCACCTGGTTTCATGAGGTTTCTGGGGAACTGAATCTGGGTCCTTAGGCTTCGCAGGTAAGCGTCTTAGCTGCTAAGCCATCTCTGCAGCCCACATTACCTAAATTTAATAAAAGGCTGGGGATATAGCTCAATGACAATGTGCTTGCCTAGCATATGTGAGGCCCTGAGCTCAATCCCCATAACTATATAAATAAATAAAAGAAAAATTTTAATTAAAATTAAAACATTAACAGAAATATGAGTGATAAAGGGCAAAAAAAAAAAAAAATCAGAGGCTGGGAAGATGACTCAGTGATTGAAAGCACTTGCTTACAATGCCTGCAGGCCAGGATTCAATTCCCTCACCCACATAATCCAGATGCAAAAAGTGGTTCAAACACCTGGCATTTGTTTGTAGCAACAAAAGGCTCTGGTGTACCCATGCATGCATACACACACACACACACACACACACACACACACAAGTAACTAAATTTAAGAAAATTTTATCTATTTATTTAATAGAGACAGAGAGTGAATATGGGTATGCCAGGGTCTCTTTTACCACTCTAAATGAACTCCAGATGCACATGCCACTTTGCGCACCTGGTTTTACATGGGTACTGGAGAACTGAACCCAGGATGGTAGGTTTTGCAACCAAGCACCTTTGAGCCATCTCTCTGGCCCCTAAATAAATAAATAAATAAATAAAATGTAAGAAGGAGATTTAATGAAGAATAACATTTTAAAGCCAGACATACGTCTTTAATCCTAGCACTTGGGAGACAGAGGTAGGAGGAGCACCATGAGTTTGTGGCCACCCCTAAGACTACATAATAAATTCCAGATCAGCCTGGGCTAGAGCAAGACCTTACATTGAAAAAAAAAAAAAAGAAAAAAACAAATAATAATAATAATAGTTTCCCGCCCAAAAGACTCAGCAGGATTCTAGCACATGCATCAGTATCAATCTCATGTACGCACACTTGTCACGGGCTTCAGGATGAACTTTACGAAACTTAGAAACCATCAATATGAGCTGGGCATGGTGGCAGACTATAGTTCCAGCACTTGGGAGGCAGAGGCAAAGGTTTCGCTGTAAGTTTGAGGACAGCCTGGTCTGTAAAAAATTTCCAGGTCACGGGCTGGAGAGAAGGCTTAATAGTTAAAGTGCTTGCCTATGAAGCCTAAGGACCAGGTTCGATTCCCCAGTGCCCACATAAAACAAATACACAAGGTGGCACATGCATCTGGAGTCTGTATTTTTTTGCAGCAGGAGGCCCTGGTGCATTCATCTTCTTTGCACTCCTCCCCTTGCAAATAAATTAGTGTGTGTGCTGATGTTAGTTCTATGGTAGGTAGAGTACTTGCCTATACCCTATGTGAAACAATATTCTATTCTCAGTATTCAAAAAAACACAAAAGTAAGCCAGATATGGTGGTATATGCCTTTAATCCCAACACTTGGGAAACAGGTAGGAGGACTGCCATGAGTTTGAGGACAATCTGGGCTACAGAATGAGTGCCTGGTCAGCCTGGGCATGAGTGAGACATACATACATACATATATATATATATATATATACACCCCCCCAAGGTAGGGTCTCACTCTGGTCCAGGCTGACCCGGAATTCACTATGTAGTCTCAGGGGGGCCTTGAACTCACGGCAATCCTAGCTCTGCTTCTCAAGTGTTGGGATTAAAGGCGTGTGCCATCACGCTTAAAATTTTTGACATTTTTAAAAATTTGTTTTATTTATTTATTTGAGAGTGACTGACAGAGAAAGAGGCAGAGAGAGAGACAGAAAGAATGGGCATGCTAGGGCCTCCAGCCACTGCAGCCGAACTCCAGACGTGTGTGGCCCCTTGTGCATCTGGCTAATGTGGGTCCTGGGGAACCGAGCCTTGAACCAGGGTCCTTAGACTTCACAGGCAAGCACTTAACCTCTAAGCCATCTCTCCAGCCCGGTTCTATTTTTTTTTTAATATGTATTTTTATTTTATTTATTTGAGAGAGAAAGAGGTAGAGAGTGAGAGAGAGGATGGGTGCGCCATGGCCTCCAGCCACTGTAAACAAACTCCAGATGCATGTACCACATTATGCATCTGACTTAAGTGGGTCCTGGAGAATTGAACCAGGATCCTTTGGCTATGCAGGCAAGTGCCTTAACTGCTAAGCCATCTCTCCAGCCCTCTTAAAAAAAAATTATTTATTTAACTTAGACAGAGAAAGGGAATGAATGAGAATGGGTGTACCAGGGCCTCCAGTCACTGTAAATGAGCTCCAGACGCATGCACCACCTTGTACATCTGCTTACATGGGAAATCCAACCTGGGTCCTTAGGCTTCACAGGCAAAAGCCTTAACTGGTAAGCCATCTCTCCAGCCCCACTTCTTGCCTAGTTCTTGGTTCTTTATGTGGGTAAATGCTTCTGCTTCATTCTCCCAGGTCCCTGGCATTATAGACCTGTGCCACCAGAGTGGGCTCCCCAGGACCCATGTTAGCCAGATGCACAAGGGGGCACACATATCTGAAGTTTGTTTGCAGTGGCTGGAAGCCCTGGCATGCCCATTCTCTCTCTCTCTCTATCTGCTTCTTTCTCTCTCTCTCTGTCACTCTCAAATAAATAAATAAAAATGAACAAATTAAAAAAAAAAAAAGCATGCGCCACCACATCTGGCCTTAAATGTGGTTTAATTTAAAAAAAATAGAACCAAGAGAAGAGCTGGCTGTGGTGGTGCACACCTTTAATCAGGTAGAGGTAGGTGGATCACTGTGAGTTCAAGGCCACCCTGAAACTACATAGTGAACTCCAGGTCAGCCTGCAGTAGAGCAAGACCTTACCTGAAAAAAAAACAAAGAAACCAAAAAAGAACCCAAAAGAAAATTCTGAGCCTTGATTCAAGATCTGGTACTGGAATCAAGCACAGTAACAGGAGTTGGGTAAAAACCTGGACTTAAATCTAGGTCCACAGTTTAGAACCTGTGTGACCTTGAGCTAGTTACTTAACCACTCATGACAGGAAACTGTCAGTAAAAATAACAGTTCTTACCTCACAGAGCTGTTGAAAGGATTACATGAGATTATGCATAATGCAATTGAGCACAGTGCCCGGGCACACAGTAAGCAAACAGTTTGTTAGTTCTTATCACTGCCTCTTTCTGAAGCTTCATGCATCAATGTGGTACATTCTTGTTTTCTTTTTTGCAGTGCTGGGCATGCACCCAGGGCCTTGCACATGGTAGGCAAACATTTTGCCTCTAAGCTATATCCCCAATCTACAATGTGTACGCTGTAAGAGAGGTATGCAACAAGTTTTATAGGAGTCCAGTTACTGTCCACACTGAAAACACTATCATCAGTAGGGGTAATAGTCAGTATTAGTGACCAGGTATATGCTTATTCAGAATATATTTTATTGCTGAAAATTCCTTATATTAAATACACAATCATCAGCAATGATTTATATCAAGTGAAACAGACATTAGTACAAGCCTAGCACTTCAATTACTGACCTCCTTAAAGTCTACTACACATTCTATTATTTGGCTGATCATATTGTGAAGAAACCCACAGAAGAAAAGAATCTGAAAAAAAGTTGAAAGTAAGTTCTAATGTTACTATAAGTAAATCAATACATATTTAGTGAATTAAGTTGTAAAATACCCAGTTTGAAAACTTTTGTTCAGCAAAATGTTGTTAATGCCTAAAATGTGCAAGATACTGTACGGGTAGTGAATGGAAAGTCTTATTTTACGATGTCACACTATAAAAGGGAAAGGAGAACAGCCTTCTCATCCTCCCCCTCCATGGAATAAGAAAACTTTACAAAGAAATGAAGTTAATACATCTACAGCTGCCAACTGCCTGGAAAGGTGACTCAAACAGCGAACACACCAGCTATGGGACAGTGGCACCATTATTTGCCTTCAGTCTCATTACATGATAATCAGATTAAGTTCGCTTAGCCTTGCAGCATATCAGTTTTTTGCAAATGAAATATGTATACACAAAGACCTGCCTAGACAATCTTTAGATTGTAATGCAGTGTTACAACCTATCACAGAGCAGAACAGCTTCATATGGGAGGAATACTGTAGTACCATGATGTCAGACAACATGAAGGCAACATACAGGAAAATGATCATTATCAGTAAATCTTTATTAACATTTTATTTATTTACTTATTTGAGAGGGAGGGAGGAAAGGAGGTGAGAGAGGCATATACAGAGAGAGAGAAAGGGTACATAAGAAGGGCCTCCAGCCACTGCAAACAAATTCCAGACACATGTGCAACCTTGTGCATCTGGCTTAGGTAGGTACTAGGGAATCGAACCTTGGTCCTTAGGCTTCACAGGCGAGCATCTTAACCATCTCTCCAGCCCATAGTTATCTTTTGATTAAATCTCAGAAACAAGCCAGGCATGGTGGCGTACATCTTTCATCCCAACACTTGGGAGGCAGAATTAGGAGAATCGCCATGAGTTCGAGGCCAACCTGACAGTGCGTAGTGAATTCCAGGTCAGCCTGAGCTAGAGTGAGACCTACTTCGAAAAACAACAACAAAAAAAAAAAATCTCAGAAACATCTGAAGATCTAACTTACTATAATATTGGACTTATGCAAGCTACATTTAGTCTATAACTTGTATAGCTTGAGTTCTCAATAAAATACATGTGTGTATACACACACACACACACACACACATATATGTATGGATGTATATACATATACACACACACATACATACATACATACACATTTTATTTTTTCCTAAGGTAGGGTCTCGCTCTAGCCAACTGGAATTCACTATGTAGTCTCAGGGTGGCCTCAAACTCATGGTGATCCTACCTCTGCCTCCTGAGTGCTGCGATCAAAGGCCTCAGTAGAATATTTAATATTTATTTTTAGCGGGGAGGGAGAAGTATATGTGCATCAGGGACTTCTGCCACAGCAAACAAACTCCAAACACACACACTGCCTTGTCACTTTGTGCATCTGGCTTCATGTGGGTGCAGGGGAACTGGAGCTAGGCAAGCAGACTTTGCAAGGAAGCACCTTTAACCACTGAGCCTCTCCAGCCCCTGCAAAGAGCATATCATAGTAACAACTGTGGCCTTGAAAAGTCAGCCAAAAGCAGATGGTAGCATTAAACCTGTATTTACTTATTTTGGGGCAGGATCTCATTGTAGCCCATGCTGACTTAGAACTCACTCTGCAGCCCAAACCTCCAACTCACAGCGATCTTCCTAACTCAGCTGCTATCATCTTCCCAAAAGGCTCTGGACAATCTATGACCAGGAGTGCTTTCTTAGTCTCTCTTATCCCCACAGTCAGAATTTAGAAGATGTGCAACAAATGTTTGTCCTCCATCAAATTAACAAAGTGAACCAGGCATAGAAACCCTCACACAGTAATTCCAGCACTCCACACCTGAGGCATGAAGACTGCTGCAAGCTCCATGCCAGCCTGGGCTACAGAATGAGCCCTGGTCTCAAAAAATAAACAAACTAGACGGGTGTGGTGGCTCACGCCTTTAATCCCAGCACTGAGGAGGTAGAGGTAGGAGGATTACTGTGAGTTCAAGGCCCGCCTGAGGCTACAGAGTGAATTACATGTCAGTCTGAGCTAGAGAGGGACCCTACCTCGAAAAAAATAAAATAAAATAAACAAACAAACTGGCTGGGCGGTGGTACATGCCTTTAATCCCAGCACTCAGGAGGCAGAGGTAGGAGGATCCTGTGAGTTCGAGGCCACACTGAGACTACATGGTGAATTCCAAGTCAGCCCGGGCTAGAGTGCGACCCTACCTTGAAAAACCAAAAAGAACCCACCTAAAATCAATAAAGTGACATCTCCAATGGAACACATTACAATGAATGAATTCCTTTAACATTTCAAAATTATGACGACCATACTCAGAAGCACATCTGCAGGATTTGCAATTTAAAGTTTATGAAAATGTACAACTTGCCAGTTGTGGTGGCACATACCTTTTAATCCTAGCACTCAGAATGCACAGGTAGAAGGATTGCTGAGGGTTCGAGGCCACCCTGTGACTACAGTGAATCAGCCTGGGCTACAGTGAGACCCTACTTTAAAAAAAAAAAAAAAAAAAAGAATGTGCAATTTATAAGGAAAGCCCATAGCCATGTGACATCTTACTTTTTTTCACCTTAAAGTGAATGATTGCATCCTAGTGTTACTAAATATCACAAAATAAATATAATTTACATTATCTGTTACTGTACGCTTGAGGAAGAACAACTGATTCAAGTTAACCACCTTTCAGCGCCTATTTCCCACTATTCCTGCTTCCACCCACATAGCTGCCCACCATAGACATTTCTAAGAGTCCTACAAAGAACCTTCTTTGTAAAGAAAACACTAGTCTTCTCTAAAGGCAATGGAAACTAGCAATTTTAGCTCTGGTTATTTTCTCCAATTTCCCAGCAATCTTCAATTTCAACAGGGACATTAAGTACTTCGGTATTAGTCTACTAGCCTTATTCTCATAAAACAAGGATTCATTTAATAAACTGGTAAGTAGGCAAGCTGTTGGCAGAAAATTTGTCTTTCTCTACAATGACAATTAAAATAATCTTAACAAATCACAATGTAGGAAGAGTTAAGGAATCCTAGAAGAGGCATCAAATTATAAAACAAGCTATAAGACACTCATACGCCAAATGACTGTAATAGTGCCACATGTACACACCCAGAGTTGTGTCTATGTTCCAACTTAGGCCCCCAGAAAGGAACGAGGAGCCTCTTTTTTTGGGGGGAGGGTGGTTTCAAGGTAGAGCCTGGCTGCTGACCTGGAATTCACTATGTAGTCTCAGGCTGGCCTCGAACTCACAGAGATCCTCCTACCTCTGCCTCCCAAGTGCTGGGATTAAAGGTGTGGAGCCTCTCTTTTAACTGGCTCTTCCATGGCTGAAAAACTGACGATGAGCCTCGCGGACAGTTCGGGGAAAGCTCATTAGAGGAAGATTCTTGGAGAGATAAGTAGCCCGTAAAGAGGTCGAGCAAAGACAGTCATTCATTCATTCGTCTCGGTACACTGGGAGTGATCAGTAACTACGACCCTCACCCACTGTGAGCCTGAAGAAGTGAGATGAGTCAGACTGACCAGGCCTTGCCCTCCAGGCCACTGCGGTGAGGTGGCACGGAGGGGGATGGCACCCTGACATCAAGCCTAACCTTGTTTTGAGGAATTGACCGAACCTGTGATTTTTCTCTTCTTTTTCTGCAGCCCGCTTGTCCGAAACCAGGCGTCCCATCAGCAGGTGCCCCTCGAGGGTCCGCGGACCGGGTGAACGCAGCCTGGACGAGCGGGGGTCACTGCCCGGGCGCCCACCAGTCCCCGAGGACGACCCCGACCGACCGGGAAGGAGGTGACCGTCTCCTTGGGGGGGCTCCCCGCCTCCCCGCGGCACTCACCGTTGCTGTAGACCGAGCCGGAGGCCGACGCGGCCCCGTTCTGGGGCGGCAGGCCGGGCGCAGAGGCCGGGATGCCCGGCTGAGACATGCCGGCGGCCCGGCGAGTCGGAAGGGGCTGGTCCGCGGCGGACGCCGGCGCCGAGCCGAGGGTGGACGCGGACGGAGGGCAGGGCGACGGACGGACGCCGGCGCATCAAGCCCGGAGTCCGCAGCCCGCCGGCGGCCGCGGCCTGGCTTGGGACGCCGAGGTCGAGGGCTCAGGGCCGGGGCGGAGGAGAAGGGGAACGGCGAACGCGGGTCCGGGAGAGCGCAGCCGATCCCGAGGGGAGGGACGCCCCGGGCGGAAGTGCCTGTCAGCCGCTCGCCGCGCAGGCGCGCTGCGGACACGTGGCACTTCCGGCTCCGGGCTCTGGGCGGCCGCGGGCCGCGGGTGTCGTCTCGTGGCCGGGCTGTCCCCGGAGCCACCTGACGGCGCTTCGGGCGTCCCCCGCCCGCGACCGCGCTCCGACTCGCCCGCCACGTCACTGGGTCCCACCGCCGGCCGGAAGTGGCGTGTGTCACCGCTGCGGAATTCCCCGCCGCGGCGAGCGTCGCCTCGCGGGCTGAGTGCGGGCCTGCGCGGCCGCTCTCTCGTGAGCACCGGCACCGGACGACCGCGCCTGTGCCCGAATTAAAAAAATAAAATAAAGGTGTTGGGAGTAGGACAGGCGCTTGCTTGTGAAGCCTAAGGACCCAGGTTCGATCCCCCAGGCCCCACGCGAGCCAGCTGTACAAGGTGGCGCGTGCATCTGGAGTTCATTTACTTTAAATTAATTTTTTTTTTTTTTACTTTAAATTAATTTTGAAGGCCGGGAGTGGTGGCGCACGCCTTTAATCCCAGCACTCCGGAGGCTGAGGTAGGAGCTTGCAGTGAGTTCGAGGCCACCCTGAAACTCCATAGTGATTTCCAGGAGAGCCTGAGCTAGAGTGAAACCTCACCTTAAAAAAAAAAATTAATTTTGAAACTGGCTTATTCATAGCATAGTCATGCAGAAGTTCATTCACAGCACAGTGATCATCGCACACACTCCCCGCCCTGATGTTGGGAATAAAACCCAGGGCCTCCCATGTGAGACCTCAACGACTGAGACATACATTTCAGCCCGGAACAGCACTTAACTTCAGATCAAGTTCAAACCCAGGAGGCCCTTGGGACAGAACATTTAAGTGATAATTTTCAAACAGGTGATTGCACACCTGTAATTCCAGCTACTGGGAAGACTGAGGCAGGAGCATTCCATCATGAATCCAAGGTTATAGATGCATCACAGTAGTGGAGTGTTTTACTCAGCATGTGGCAATCCCTGAGTTCAATCGTCAGTGCTGGAAGGAAGAAAATGATTAGTTTCAAGAATTTACATTAGCCTAGCGAGGTGGCACACGCCTTTAATCCCAGCACTTGGGAGGCAGAAGTAGGGTTGCCATGAGTTCAAGCCTGGGCTAGAATAAGACACTCCCTGAGGAAAAAAAAAATTTTTTTTTTTACATTATGGCTGGAGAGATGGCTTAGCCGTTAAAGCACCTAGGTTCAACTCCCCAGAACCCACATAATCCAGATGCACATGGTGGTGCATGCATCTGGACTTTGTGGTGGCTAGAGGCCCTGGCGCACCCATTCATTCTCCCTCTCTCAAATAAGTAAACAAAATATTAATTATAAAAAGAATTTACATTAAAATAAGAATTCTGGGGAAGTAGATTTGTGACTTTTAAGGCCAAGGAGAAGAAGAAACTGAATTATTACACAACATAGTAATCTCATCAATGAGAATCTTAGCTACTTTCATTCTACTTGGGTTTTTCCTGCTCTGAGCAGATGGCAAAGTCCTTCCCAGATTTGTACTGTCGATTAAAATGTCATGTTGTGCCACGAGTTTCACAACCTCAGGGTAAAGTACAACTTACTTCATTCATATGACAGCCAATGCCTGCTGCAAAGTGTACCATCACAGAAAAAGAACAAGTTCTGCCAGGCATGGTGGCACACGTCTTTAATCCCAGCATTTGGGAGGCAGGGGTAGGAAGATCACCATGAGTTTGAGGTCACCTTGAGACTATACAGTGAATTCCAGTTCAGCCTGGACTAGACTCTACCTCAGGAAAAAAAAAAAAAAAAAGAACAAGTTCTAAAACTGCTAAGTCAGGTCTGAGAAAGAAGTCTAAGATCAAATAGCCAAATGCAAAATTCTACCCTAACCCTGTTTTTGTTATCATTGCTTCAGAACCTTACTAAAAATGTATTTGCTGTGAGTGTGAGTCAACAACAAAACTTTTTTTTTTTTTTACAAGATCTGGGTGGACCTCCATAGGATGAAGATGATAGTTTAGTGAAACTTTTCATCTCAGAACACCTATAACAAAGCCAAAAAGAAAGAAATCAGGTATCTAAGAAAACTTAAAAAGGGATGTGTTGGCTCTCAGCTTTAATCCCAGCACTGGGGAGGCAGAGGTAGGAGTATTGCTGAGTTTGAGGTCAACCTGAGACTACGTAGTGAATTCCCAGTCAGCCTGGGCTAGAGTGAGACCCCACCTCAAATTACAAAAAAAAAAAAAAAAAAAAGATAAAGGTGCTGGTGAAATGACTCAGTGATTAAGGGTTCTTTGCTTGCAAAACTTGCCTGCCTGGGTTCAACTCTCCAGTTACCCATGTAAAGCTGGACTGACATTCCTTTACTGTGAGAAGAGACTCTGGCATGCATATGCACACATGCAAATATTATTTTTAAAGATGCATGAGCAAAATCCTCTCAGTCCGAGTTTTTCTTCCTTCCTTTCTTCCTTTTTCATTTTTTTGAAGTAGGGACTCACTTCAGCCCAGGCTGACCTGGAATTCACAATGTAGTCTCAGGGTGGCCTCGAACTCATGGCGATCCTCCCACCTCTGCCTCCCAAATGCTGGGATTAAAGGCGTGTGCCACTATGTCCAGCTCAGTGTGTTTCTTTCTAAGTAAAGCAAAAAAGATATGAGAAAACAGTGAGATCTCCCAGAGGACCAGGGCAAGTATGTTTAGCATTTTGGCTAGTATCCAAAGAAGAGAGAGTTCCCAGTGTTCCAAAGAGAATATTTTAAAATATTTTTATTAATATGTTACAGAGAGAGAGAGAGAAAAAATGGGCACGCCAGGGCCTCTAACCATTGCAAAGGAACTCCAGTTGCATGTGCCTCTGGCTTACGTGGGTTCTGGGGAGTCAAACCTACGTCCTTAGGCTTCACAGGCATGTGTCTTAACCGCTAAGCCATCTCTCCAGTCCCTGAAGAGAAAATGGAATTGGAAATAAATGGAACCTCCATGAAATCAGACAGGATCTGGATCACTCTTCAAAGTGGCAAATATTTAGACATAGTCTCAAATTTTCTTTAGTTTAATTTTCTCTATGCAACACTTTTAGAATAATTTTGGTTTGTTGTCCTTGGCATAGGAGTTTAAATTGTTTAAATCAGACTCTTTTTGAACTTTATTCTGTTTAAGCAATATCTGTGTGCTCAGATTTTAAAAAGTAAATAACCTCATTGGTTAAATCATAGTTTGCTAATAATTAAGCAATGCTTTCTGTAAAATATGTTCTAGCCCTAAGTTTCTTTGTTGATATCACTGATGTCAAAACTATGGATTTGGGCTGGAGAGATGGCTTAGCGGTTAAGTGCTTGCCTGTGAAGCCTAAGGACCCTGGTTCAAGGCTCGATTCCCCAGGACCCACGTTAGCCAGATGCACAAGGGGATGCATGCATCTGGAATTCATTTGCAGTGGCTGGAGGCCCATTCTCTCTCTCTCTTTGCCTCTTTTTCTCTCTGTCGCTCTCAAATAAATAAATAAAAATAAACAGAATATTTTAACAAAACTATAGTTTTATATCTCACATATCTTTTGCATTTTCTAATCTTTTTTAAATTTTAAACATTTTATTTATTTGATTGGATGAGAGGGAAAGAGTCAGATATAAAGAGAATGGGCATACCAGGGCCTTCAGCCACTGCAAACAAACTCCAGACGCATGTGCCACCTTGTGTATCTGGCTTACATGGGTCCTGGAATATCAAACCAGGATCTTTTGGCTTTGCCAGCAAGCACCTTAACCACTAAACTCTCTCCAGCCCTATTCTTTATTATTTATTATTATTATTTCTGTTTGTTTTTTCGAGGTAGGGTCTCACTCTGGTCCAGGCTGAACTGGAATTAACTATGTAGTCTCAGGGTGGCCTCAAACTCATGGTGATCCTCCTACCTCTGCCTCCTGAGTGCAAGGATTACAGACGTGCACCACCACATCCGGCTATTTTTTTTTTATTATTATTTTTTACTTAAATGTAGGGTCTTGCTCTAGTCCAGGCTGACCTGAAATTCACTATGTAGTTTTAAGCTGTCTTTGAATTCACAGTGATTCTCCCTAACTCAGCCTCCACAGTGCTGGGATTAAAGGCATGCACCACCATGCCCAGCAAAGCAAAAGGTATTATTTTTAAATTTTATTTATTTTTTTCAGAGAGTGAAAGAATAGAGAAAGGGAGAGAGAATGGTCACGTCAGGGCCTCCAGCCACTGCAAACAAACTCCAGATACATGTGCCCTCATGCATCTGGCTTATATGGGTCCTGGGGAAATGAGCCTGGGTCCTTTGGCTTCGCAGGCAAGTGCTTTAACTGTTAAGCCATCTCTCCAGCCCAGGGTATTTTATTATCCTTCAAAAAAAATTTT
The DNA here is from genome assembly GCF_020740685.1 of Jaculus jaculus. NCBI lineage: Eukaryota > Metazoa > Chordata > Mammalia > Rodentia > Dipodidae > Jaculus > Jaculus jaculus. The sequence goes on along the minus strand of NC_059107.1, from coordinate 5,700,103 downwards.
TTTTATTAACAACTTCCATGATTATAAAAAATATCCCATGGTTATACTCTCCCTTCCCCCACTTTCCCCTTTGAAACTCCACTCTCCATCATATGCCCTCCCCATCTCAATCAGTCTCTCTTTTATTTTGATGTCATGATCTTTTCCTCCTCTTATGATGGTCTTGGGTAGGTAGTGTCAGGCACTGTGAGGTCATGGATATCCAGGCCATTTTGTGTCTGGAGGAGCACATTGTAAGAAGTCCTACCCTTCCTTTGGCTCTTACATTCTTTCTGCCACCTCTTCCGCAATAGACCCTGAGCCTTGGAAGGTGTGATAGAGATATTACAGTACTGAGCACTCCTGTCACTTCTTTCCAGTACCATGATGCCTTCTGACTCATCCCAAGCTCACTGCCATCTGAAAAGAGAAGATTCTCTACCAAAAGTGAGAGCAGCATTAATATAAGGGCATGAACATTAAGAGAAGTGCTTACTGGGCAGTTTGATAAGCATAGTACATACATTTAGCCAGACAGCAGCAGACATTACACCCCTAGGGCTAATGACTACCCCTGTTTTAAGTTTTCAGTATCAGGGATGTATTCCCTCCCATGGAGTGGGCCTCCAGTCCAATCAGAGGGCAGTTGGTTTCCACCATGACAGATGTGCCACTATTGCACCCATTGGCACATTTGGCCAGAAAGGGTATTTTTTAAATTACTTGTATTTATTTAAAAAATATATATTTTTGGGGGGGCTGGGTTCTGAGGTAGGGTCTTGCTCTAGCTCAGGCTGACCAGGACTTCACTATGCAGTTTCAGGCTGGCCTCAAACTCACAGTGATCCTCCTACCTCTGCCTCCTGAGTGCTAGAATTAAAGATATACACAACCATTCCCAGCTCTTTTATTTTTATTTTTTTAATATGGAAAACTGGGGCTGGAGAAGTGGCTTAGTGGTTAAGGTGCTTGCCTGCAAAGCCAAAGGACCCAGGTTCAATTCCCCAGTACCCACGTACGAGAGATGTACAAAGTGACTCATTGCTCTGGTGTTCATTTGCTGTAGCTAGAGGGCCAAGTGTGGCATTTTCTGTCATTCTCTCTGTGTCTCTATCCCTTTCTCTCTGTCTCTCAAATAAGTAAATAAATTAAATTAAGAAAAAGAAAAAAAGAAACTGGGAGGCAGAGGTAGGAGGATTGCTATGAGTTCACGGCCATCGTAAGAATACATAGTGAATTCCAAGTCAGCCTGAGCAGCTAGAGTGAGACCCTAGCTCAAAAACCAAAAAAATAAAAAAGAAAGAAAAAAAGGAAGGAAGGAAGCCAAAGGCCGGGTGTGATGGCACACGCTTTTAATCCCAGCACTAGGGAGGCAGAGGTAGGAGGATCGTCATGAGTTCGAGGCCAGCCTGAGACTACATAGTGAATTCCAGATCAGCCTGGGCTAGAGCAAGACCTTACCTTGAGAAACAACACAAAACAGAAAGAAAATAAATAAATAAATGAAGCCATGCATGATGGCAATGTTGGCGCATTTCTTTAATCCCAACCCTTAGGAGGCAGAAGTAGGAGGATTACTGTGAGTTTGAGGCCAGCCTGAGACTACATAAGTGAATTCCAGGTCAGCCTGGGCTAGAATAAAACTATACCTTGAAAAAAAAAAAGATAAGAAAGAAAGATGAATGTGTTAAGCCAGATTAAAACTTTGGGTTAAAATGCACAAGATGGAACATGCATCAGAAGTTTTTTTGCAGTGGCTGCAGGCTCTGGTGCGCTCATTTTCTGTCTCCCTCTCAAATAAATAAAATAGAAATTTAAAAAAAAAAAAGTTGAGCTGGGCTTGGTAGCGCACGCCTTTAATCCCAGCACTCGGGAGGCAGAGGTAGGAGGATCGCTGTGAGTTCAAGGCCACCCTGAGACTCCATAGTGAATTCTAGGTCAGCCTGGACCAGAGTGAGACCCTACCTCAAAAAAAAAAAAAAAAAAGTTGGGCTAGCCAGGCATGGTGGCACATGCCTTTAATTCCAGCACTTGGGAGGTAGAGGTAGGAAGGCTGCTGTGAATTTGAGGCCACCCTGAGACTACATAGTAAATTCCAGAGAGTGAGATCCTGCCTTGAAAAAAATATCTTTGGGCTAGAGAGATGGGTTAGTGGATAAGGCACTTGCCTTCAAAGCTTAAAGACCCAGGTTCAATTCCTCAGTACCCAAGTAAGACAGATGCACAAGGTGGCGCATGTTTCTGGAGTTCACTTGCAATGGTTAGAGGCCCTGGCATGCCCGTTCTATCTGCCTCTTTCTCTGTATCTCTTTCTTTCTCATAAATAAATAAAACATTAAAAAAAAAACAACTTTGGACTTTGCTATCTCATCACCTCTGCTAGCCCCATGAGGTCTTCCAGATTCTAACCTCCAGTTCCTCCCACATGACTCCCTGTTTCTCTGTTCCTCCTGACCTAACCTCGCACTCATCACTTTTCACCTGCTTGACTGCAGCTCTTTCATTACTGAACTGATGCCAACTTTCAGTCTTGACTCATTCCAATATAGCCCACATTCTGATGCCACAGGAAAAATTTCATTTTAAATTATTATTTATTTGTGAGTGTGCGTGCTTATGTGTGTATTAGGGTACACCAGGGTCTCCCGCTGCTGCAAAATGCACTTTGTGCATCTAGCTTTATGTAGGTGCTGGGGAATTGAATTTGGGCTGACAGGATTTGCAAGCAAATGCCCTTAACCACTGAGCGATCTCCCCAGCTCAGGAAACTTTCAAAAACCCAGCGCTGGCCATACTCCTGCTCCAGTCAAGATAGGAGAGGAGGGCTGAGGAGATAGGCCAGTGGTTAGGAGCACATTCTGTGCAAGAAAGGGTCCGGAGAAGGCCTGAGAGACCACTTGAATTGCATCTCCAGAACCCACATAGAGAGCTGGGCGTGGTCACATACATCTGTCACCACAGTCCCTTGGGGAGCTGAGACCACAGAATCACAACAGCTGGACAAAAGATAAGAAAAAAATAAAAGAAAGAGAATGGCTAAAATAAAAACAGGTGAGGGCTGGAGAAATGGCTTAGCGGTTAAGCGCTTGCCTGTGAAGCCTAAGGACCCCGGTTCGAGGCTCGGTTCCCCAGGACCCACGTTAGCCAGATGCACAAGGGGGCGCACGCATCTGGAGTTCGTTTGCAGAGGCTGGAAGCCCTGGCGCGCCCATTCTCTCTCTCTCCCTCTATCTGTCTCTCTGTGTCTGTCGCTCTCAAATAAATAAATAATTAATTAAAAAATTTTTTTTAAATAAAAACTGGTGAATGAGCAGGCAGTGGTGGCTCACATCCTTTTGTTTGTTTGTTCTTTGAGGTAGGATCTTGCTCTAGCCCAGGCTGACTTGGATTTCACTATATAGTCTCAGGGTGGCCTCGAACTCATGGTGATTAAAGGTGTGCACCCCCATACCCTTCTTCTTCTTCTTTTAATGGCTGCACCATGGCCTCTATCCCCTGCAAATGAACTCCAGATGGTGCACCACTTTGTGTATCTGGCTTTACATGGGTACTGGGGAATAGAACCCAGGTCATTAGGTATGGCAGGCAAGCACCTTAACTACTGAGCCATCTCTCCAGCCCTTTTTTTTTTCTTTTTTGCAACAGAACTTTTAATGAAGGTTTGTGGGTCACAGGGGAGAGGTTACATCACAGAAGAAACAATTTTAAATCACATTTGTGAAATGTTCTGAAAAGTTATTTTGGCTGTCTCATCAGCTTGGGATTTCTTTCTTTTTTTAATATTTTATTTTTATTTACTTATTTACTTGACAGAGAAAGAGAGAGAGAGAGAGAGAGACTGGGTTGCCAGGGCCTCCAGCCAGTGCAAACAAACTCCAGATGCGTGCACCCCTGGTGCATCTGGCAAATGTGGGTCCTGGGGAATTGAACCTGGGTCCTTTGTCCAGCCCATTTTTTTTTTCCCGAGGTAGGGTTTCACTCTAACTCAGGCTGACCTTGAATTAACTAAGTAGTCTCAGGGTGGCCTCGAATTCATGGAGATCCTCCTGCCTCTGCCTCCCAAGTGCTGGGATTAAAGGTGTGTGCCACCACTCCCAGTTCCAGCCCTTTTTAAAAATTTATTTATTTATTTATTGTTTAATTTTATTTATTTGAGAGTGACAGAGAGAGAAAGAGGGAGAGGGAGAGAGAGAGGGAGAGAGAGAGAGAGAGAGAGAGAGAGAGAGAGAGAGAGAGAATGGGCACGCCAGGGCCTCCAGCCACTGCAAATGAACTCCAGACGCGTGCGCCCCCTTGTGCATCTGGCTAACGTGGGTCCTGGGGAATCGAGCCTCGAACCGGGGTCCTTAGGCTTCACAGGCAAGCGCTTAACCACTAAGCCATCTCTCCAGCCCTTAAAATTTATTTTTATTTTAATTTTTATTGACAACTTCCATGATTGTAAACAATATCCCATGGAAAGTCCCTCCCTCCCCCACTATGCTCTTTGCAACTCCACTCTCCATCATAGCTCCTCCCCTCTCAATCAGTTTCTCCCTTTTTTTAAAAAAAACAATATATTTTTTTTACTTTTATTTATTTATTAGAGAGAGAGAGAATGGGCATGCCAGGGCTTCCAGCCACTGCAAACAAACTCCAGATGCATGTGGCTCTATGTGTGTCTGGCTTACATGGGTTCTGGGAACTGAACCTGTTTTCTTAGGCTTTGAAGGCAAGCGCCTTAATCACTAAGCGATTTCTCCAGCCCTCTCTTTTATTTATTTATTTTTTAAAATATTTTTTGTTCATTTTTTATTTATTTATTTGAGAGCAACAGATACAGAGAGAAAGACAAATAGAGGGAGAGAGAGGAGAATGGGCGCGCCAGGGCTTCCAGCCACTGCAAACAAACTCCAGATGCGTGCGCCCCCTTGTGCATCTGGCTAACGTGGGACCTGGGGAACCGAGCCTTGAACCGGGGTCCATAGGCTTCATAGGCGAGCACTTAACCGCTAAGCCATTTCTCCAGCCCCTCTCTTTTATTTTGATGTCATGATCTTTTCCTCCTATTATGATGGTCTTGTGTAGATAGTGTCAGGCACTGTGAGGTCATGGACATCCAGGCCATTTTGTGTCTGGAGGAGCACGTCGTAAGGAGTCCAACCCTTCCTTTGGCTCTTATGTTCTTTCCACCACCTCTCTGGCAATGGACTCTGAGTCTTGGAAGGTGTGATAGGGATATTTCAGTGCTGAGCACTCCTCTGTCACATCTACTCAGCACCATGGTGCCTTCTGAGTCATCTCAAGGTCACTGCCATCTGAAAAGAGAACGTTCTCTAACCAAAAGTGAGAGTAGCATTAATAATTGGGTAGAAGAGAAGTACTTACTGGGTAGTTTGATGAGCATATATACATTTAGCCAGATAGCAGCAGACATTATACCCCTAGGGCTGATGACAACCCCTGTTGTAGGTTTCAGAGTCAGGGATGGATTCCTTCCCATGGAGCAGGCCTCCAGCCAAATTAGAGGGTGGGTGGTTTTTCCCATAACAAACGTACCACTATTGCACCCATTGGCTCATTTAGCCTGGCTGGCCAAATATAAGGCTTGCAGTGTCTACTGTTGAGTATCTTCACTGGTGATTTCTCTTTCTCCCATTGAGCTGCATGCAGTGTGCCTTTTTCCAGCTTTGTGTCTTTCAGCTCAGCTCCAGCAGGATTTCTCAGTGACCTTGCAGCCTAAGTATGTGGAGTCTTCATCAATAGAATCTTACCATCTATTCCTGGTGGGAAACCAAGGGCCTTGGCCATGGCCTGTAAGTTCATGGGGTATTAGGGACCTCCCTGGCCAACAAATCTCTGGCACTAAAATTTCCTAGTAACAATCTATGACTCTTGAGTGTTCCATTGTCCAAAAAAGTAGGGTTCCATATGACTTATTTATATCCTCTTAGATTTTGATTAGCCCTCTCTCCACCTTTCCTTTACTCAGTCTCTTCGCCCTGACTTCACTTAGGTCTTTTCACCCCATTACTCTGTTCTTCTACTTACATATACACAATACCAACCTATTAAGTCCCCCTTCCCTCCCTTTCTATTCCTTTTATATCTCCTTTCTAGCTTACTGGCCTCTGCTACTGAGTTTTCTTCCTACTCACACAGAAGTCCAATAATTTGTAGCTAGGATCTACATATGAGAGAGAAGATGCAATGTTTGGCTTTCTGGGCCTGGGTTACCTCACTTAGTATAATCCTTTCTAGATGCATCCATTTTCCTGCAAATTTCAAACTTCATTTTTCTTTACAGCTGTATAGAACTCCATTGTGTAAATGTGCTATATCTTCACTATCCACTCATCAGTTGAACGACATCTACGCTGGTTCCATTTCCTAGCTATTGTGACTAGAGTGGCAATAAACATGGTTGAGCAAGTATCTCTAAGATAGTGAGTGGAGTCCTTAGGATATATGCCTAGGAGTGCTATAGCTGGGTCATATGGCAGTTCTATTTTCAGCTGTTTCAGGAACCTCCACACTGATTTCCACAATAGCTGCACCAGATTGCATTCCCATAACAGTGTAGAAGGGTTCCTCTTTTTCCACATCCTTGCCATTCCTGTTTTTTCACATCCTTGGTCATTCATTTTCATGATGGTAGCCAATCTGACAGGAGTGGGATGGAATCTCAACATAGTTTTAATCTGCATTTCTCTGATGGCTAGGGCTGTAGAACATCTCATTTAGATGTTTCTATGCCATCTGTATTTCTTTTTTTAATTTTTAATTTTTAAAAAATTTTTTTACTTATTTGAGAGCAACAGAGAGAGAGGGAGAAAGAGGCAGATATAGAGAGAGAATGGGCGTGCCAGGGCCTCCAGCCACTGCAAACCGAACTCCAGATGCATGTGCCCCCTTGTGCATCTGGCTAACGTGGGTCCTGGAGGATCAAGCCTCCAACCAGAGTCCTCAGGCTTCACAGGCAAGCGCTTAACCGCTAAGCCATCTCTCCAGCCCTGTATTTATTTTTAATATTTTTTGTTCATTTTTTATTTATTTATTTGAGAGCGACAGACACAGAGACAAAGACAGAGGGAGAGAGAGAGAATGGGCGCGCCAGGGCTTCCAGCCACTGCAAACAAAGTCCAGACGCGTGTGCCCCCTTGTGCATCTGGCTAACGTGGGACCTGGGGAACCAAGCCTCGAACCGGGGTCCTTAGGCTTCATAGGCAAGCCACCTGGCTGATTTCTTATTAACTTTTTGAGTTATTTGTATATCCTAGATATTAATCCTCTATCAGATGTACAGCTGACAAAGATTTTCTCCCATTCTGTAGGTTGCCTCTTTCAGCCCCATTAAAAAATATTTTTATTTATTTATTTGAGAGAGAGGGAAGGAAACAGGCAGAGAGAAAGAGAGATTGGGGGGAATGGGCACACCAGAGCCTCCAGCCACTGCAAATGAACTCCAGATGCATGTGCCACCATGTGCAACTGGCTTACGTGGGACTCGGAGAATTGAGCCTGGGTCTTTAGGCTTTGCAGGCAAGCACCTTAACCACTTAGCCACCTCTCCAGTCTAAGCAAGCCCCTTTTAACTGCTTAGCTATCTTCCCAGCTTTGCTCACATTTATGAAGCACCTATTGTATGCTAAGCACTAAAAATGAGTTCAGGAGGTGAAGTAGGTCAGCCTGGGCTACATGAGACTCTCTCTTTCCATATACAAACACATATGCAAAAAAATACAATTGGGGCTGGAGAGATGGCTTAGCGGTTAAGCGCTTGCCTGTGAGGCCTAAGGACCCTGGTTCGAGGCTCGGTTCCCCAGGTTCCACGTTAGCCAGATGCACAAGGGGGCGCACGCGTCTGGAGTTCGTTTGCAGTGGCTGGAAGCCCTGGCGCGCCCATTCTCTCTCTCTCCCCCTCTATCTGTCTTTCTCTCTGTCTCTGTCGCTCTCGAATAAATAAATAATTTAAAAAAAAGTACAATTGGGGGCTGGAATGATGGCTTAGTGTTTAAGGTGCTTGCCTGAGAAAACTAATGACCCAGGTTCAATTTCCTAGTACCCATGTAAGCCAGATGCAAAAGGTGGTATGTGTCTGAAGTTCATTTACAGTGGTTAGAGGCCCTGGTATGCCCATTCTCTCTCTCTCTCTCTGCCCCCACCCCTCAGATAGATAGATAGATAGATAGATAGATAGATACATACATACATACATACATACAATATTGGGAGCCAGGCATGGTGGCTCATGCCTATACTGCCGGCACTGGGGAGAGTGAGGCAGGAAAGCCCTCATGAGTTCCAAATGTGTGTGCTGAATCCAGGTCCGTGTGTGCACCAGGCGGGTGCTCTACCATTGACCTATACACCCAGCCTCCCCCAAAAGAGTCTTAAAAAAATTTATATATATATATATGTATGTATGTATATTGTGTGTGTGTGTGTGTGTGTGTGTGTGTTGCACTGAGGTCTCTTTTTGTGTTTGTTTTTCCAGGTAGTTTTGCTGTAGCCCAGGCTGACCTTGAATTGTATGTAGTTTCAGGGTGGCCTAGAACGCATGGCGTGATCCTCCTACCTCTGCGTCCGGAGTGCTGGGATTAAAGTTGTGTGCCACCACGCCTGGCTTATGGTCCCTTGTCCCTGTAAATGAACAATAGATGTGCCACTTTTTGCTTCCAGATTTAGTGAGTGGTTGGAGAACTGGACCCAGGGCAGCAAACTTTGCAAACAAGCAAGCAAGCACCTTTACTCACTGAGCCTTCTCTGTAGCCCCAAAAGATATTTCTATGAAACAGATGCCAAATCAGGCCTAGTGCAGCAGGTTTGTAATCCTAGTTACTCAGGCGGCTGAGGAAGGATGAGGACAATTCAAGGCGTGCCTAGGCTGCAGAACTAGTTCAAGGCCAGCAATTTAGCAAGACTGTCTAAAATTTAAAAAATAAAATTAGGGCTGGAGAGATGGCTTAGCAGTTAAGGCTCTTGCTACGAAGCCTAAGGACCCAGGTTCAATTTCCCAGTACCCATGTAAGTCAGATGCACAAGATGGCACCTGTGTCTGGAGTCCCTTTGTAGTGGCTAAAGGTCATAGCTCTCTTTCTCTCACTCTCTCCCTCAAGTATGTGTATGTATGTATGCATATGTATATGTATATGTCTCCATATGTATAGCAGGCAAGCCAGGTGTGAGTGGCGCATCTGTTTTTAGTAGGAAAAGGCAGGAGGATCACAAGTTCAAGGCCTGCAGTTTTGTCTCAAAAATAATAAAAGGAGCTGGAGATGCAGCTCATCGACTTGCCACCTAGCATGCATAAAGACTGAGTTCAATCCCTAGTACAGGAAAGAGACATCTGCTAAAGATAATTTTCTCAAGAGAGGTACCCCGGCCCATTAAGGTCTTTGGGTTGGGGTGAGAAGGCTTGGAGCCAGCCCGGCAGGGATTGGTGGCCGGACCGCGCGGAAGCGGAACTGAGTGCGAGCGGCGCCGCGGCCCCGCGGACTGTCGCTAGTGAGGCACGCTCCCGCTCGCCCGTCCGGAAGGAGCCGACAGAGCTGGGGCCGCGGCAGCCATCGCGCTTTGCAGTGCGGTCTCGGAGGGTGCCGGAGCGGCGCCGAGTGGGGAATCGCCTTCCGTCCAGTCGCGGGTGAGTGGCAGTTCCTTGTTCTAGCAGCAGTGGCGGGCGGCAGCCGGGGACCTCGGGGAAGACGCACCTTTGAAGCCGCAGCCTCAGCCAGGGCCCTTGTCCGGAACCTTCGAGAAGAGGGGCGTCTGTCTTGCCCCCGAGGAGGACGGGTCGCGCGGCGCTGGGGGCAGGGGTCGCTCTGATGGTGACGCGAGCTCGGGGCGGGATGCTGGCGAAGTGCGACCTGACCGCAGGCGCTCCTCTGCCTTCCGCTGGGCCTCAGTTTCCCCACCTGGAAAGGGGAAGGCGGCGTGAGGTTCTGAGCGCTCGCGACTAGAGCGCAGGCAGGCCGAGCATCCCCACCTGCCACCTGCCGGCGTTCACGGGCCGTCGTAGCCCAAGCTGAGGGGGAGGGGGAGGAGATCCACTGATGGCAGTACTGTGAAGGTTTACAAATCAGTGGCGCACGCCTTTAATGCCAGAGGCAGAGGTAGGAGGATCGCCCAGGAGTTCGAGGCCACCCTCAAACTACATAGTGAATTCCAGGTCAGCCTGGACCAGAGTGAGACCCTACCTCGAAAAAACAAAACAAAATTCGTTTTAAAACAACTGAAACTCTGCCGTCTGAGCCAAGAGAACCAAATTTGTCAGGAGTTTATGGTATTAGGTATATAGGGTTAAATGGGGTTGAAGAAATGTTTTTACTTAAAAAATTAAATCTATTGTTGTTTATTTGCACGTTCTTACATCAGTCTTTGTGTTAAATATATTACGCTGAAGATCTATGTTCAGCATTAAAATATCCATTAAGAGTAAGTCACACTTCGTGCCCACAACTCACACACAGACACACACACACACAACGCATGCCAAAAAAAGCATGATATAGTGATAACCAATGAAGAAAGGAACATTATCACCTGTAAGGTGTCACCTGTACACACAACTCACTGAGGAAGGTTTTACAGATCATGAAAGATTTATAATTTGTTAGTAACTAATAGTGGCAATGTAGTAGATCAACATGGAATTACCATTATACTTTTCAGTAACTTAGTGTCTGTGACCAATATATAAATTTTTTCTTTTGAGGTAGGGTTTCGCTGTAGCCCAGGCTGTCCTCAAACTCACAGCAACCCTCCTACCTCAGTCTCCTGAGTGCTGGGATTAAAGGAATGTGCCACAATGCCCAGTTGCCAAAATATTTTGACCTTTAAATTTTTCAAGAAAGGGCTGGAGGGATGGCTTAGCTGTTAAGGCATTTGTCTGCAAAGCCAAAGGATCCTGGTTCCATTCTCCAAGACCCATGTAAAGCCAGATGCACAACAGGGCACATGTATCTGGATTTCATTTGCAGTACCTGGAGGCCCTGGCGCACCCTCTCCCCCCCCTTTTCTTTTTCAAATAAAAAAAATTGTTTCAAGAAAGCCAGGTGTCGGCCCCCCTCCCCCCAGCCCATGATTTCACCTACTCAGAAAGAAGAGCATCATTTGAGCCCAGGAATTTGAAGATAGCCTGGGCACCATAGCTGAGATCCCAAATCAAGACCCCCCCCCTCACTAGGTAGGGTCTCATTCTAGCCCAAGCTGACCTGTAGTTCTGTAGTCTCAGGCTGGCCTCAGACTCATTGTGATCCTACCTCTGCCTCCCAAGTGCTGGGATTAAAGGCATGTGCTAGCCAAAAATCGTCTTTTAGTTAAATGTTAAGATACTTCATAAACATTTTGAGTTTACAGAGAAGGAAAGTATCTACATCCCAGAAATGTTAGGGAAGCATTTGTAATTATGAAGATTAGCAATTGAAATAAAGTGCATTTTAACCTTCCTTTGCCTTGTGCTATTGTATTGGAGTAGAAATTCTAGCAAGACTTGACACAAAATATTAGTCTATGAGAAATGAAAATCATTGCCACATCATTCTAAGAATCCATAGTAGAAATTTCATTTCTCTACCCCTCTCCTTCCTTCCTTCTGTCCATCTGTTTGTCCAGCCTTCCTTCTTCCCTTTCTCTCTTCCTTTCTCCTCCCCAGCCCCCCCTTTTTCTCCCCAAGGTATTTTCACTTAGTCTAGGCTGACCTGTAATTCATTCTGTAGTCTCAGGCTGACCTCAGACTCACAGAGAACCTCCCATTTCTGCCTTCCTAGTGCTGGGATTAAAGACATGCACCTCCCACTCCTTTCTTTTGAGGCAGGGTTTCACTGTTTCAGGCTGATCGCCTAAACTGGCCTTAGACTCACCGTGATCCCACCTTTGCCTCCCGAGTACTGGGATTAAAGGTGTACACCACGCATGGAAGCAATTCTTTTTTGTTTGTTTGTTTTTTCGAAGTAAGGTCTCACTCTAGCCCAGGCTGACCTGGAATTCACTGTGGAGTCTCAGGGTGGCCTTGAACTCACAGCGATCCTCCTACCCCTGCCTCCTGAGTGCTGGGATTAAAGGCGTGCACCACCATGCCAAGCTTAGCAATTCATTTTTTACAAAAACATATTTTTTATTGATTTGCATGTGTGTGTATGGGTGAGTCAGGGTGTTTTGCTGCTGGAAATGAATGCCAGCTTTATGTGGGTGGGGATTTGAACCTAGGGTGGCAGGCTTAAGCAAATATTTATTTATTTTTGGCTTTTCAAGGTAGGATCTCACTCCAGCTCAGGCTGACCTAGAATTCATTATGTAGTCTCACGGTGGCCTTGAATTCACAGTGATCCTTTTACCCTTGCCTCCCAAGGGCTGGGATTAAAGCACGCCTGTAATTTTTAGAATAATTGTGATTAGAGTGTTTTTTTTTTGTTTTTTTTTTTTGTTTTGTTTTTCAAGGTAGGGTCTCACTCTAGCTCAGGCTGACCTGGAATTCACTATGTAGTCTCAGGGTGGCTTTGAATTCAAGGTGATTCACTTCCCAAGTGCTGGGATTAAATGCATGTGCTACCATGCCCAGCTAGAAGTATCTTTTTTTTTTTTTAAAAATATACATACATACATACACACACACATATGTATATGTATGTGTATGTGTGTGTGTGTGTATATATATATATATATATATATATTTTTTTTTTTTTTTATTTGAGAGAGAGAGAGAATAAAAAAGAGGCAGACACAGAGAGAGAATGGGTGCACCAGAGCCTCTAGCCACTACAAATGAACTCCAGACACATGTGCATCTGGCTTTATGTGGGTACTGGGAAATTGAACCTGGATCCTTTGGCTTTGCTGGCAAGTGCCTTAACTGTTAAGCCATCTCTCCAGCCCTGAAGTATTGTTGGTTTGTCATCTTGTATGTTTTTGTTTGTTTTTTCGAGGTAGGTTGTCACTCTAGCCCAGGCTGACCTGGAATTCACTATGTAGTCTCAGGGTGGCCTTGAACTCACGGTTCAAATCACCTTTGCTGGGATTAAAGGTGTATGCCACCATGTCCGGCTTTTACTTATTTATTTTTTAAAGTTCATAGCAGGGGCAGAGAAGATGGTTCAGTGGTTAAAGGCACTTGATTATAAAACCTGCTGGCCAGGGTTCAATTTCCAAGCCACCCGCATAAGCCCAACACAAAATGGCAAGAGGCCTTGGACTGTCTACATGCACATGTACAACAAATGAAAAAAACATACCAGTCTTGGGATATTTCCCAGCTACTTACCTAGCATGAGTGATTCCTAGCACTTAGAAAAACTAGACATAGTGGTACATACATGTAATCCCAGGACTTGGAAAATAGAGGCAGGAGAATTGGGGGATTCAAGCCCAGCCTCAGCTACATAGTAAGTTGGAGTCTAGCCTAGCCTACATGAAACCCTTTCTCAAAAAACTCCCACAGGCCGGGTGTGGTGGCGCACACCTTTAATCCCAGCATGGGAGGCAGAGGTAGGAGGATCACCATGAGTTTGAGGCCACCCTGAGAATACAGAGTAAATTCCAGGTTAGCCTGAGCTGGGCTAGCATGACACCCTACCTCAAAAAACCAAAACAACAACAACAACAAAACAAAACTACAAAGAAAAAAAACCAGAAACTCCCACAGAAGTTCAATCCAATAATTCTGCTTAATCAGTCCTACGAGAGCTGTAAATATAAAATGTTTGCTTATGTTATTTTTTATTTTTATTTGTTTATTACAGTTAGAGAGGTAGAGAGAGAAAGTGAGTATGGGCACAACCAGGGCTTCTAGCCATTGCAAACAAACTCCAGATGCTTGCGCCACCATGTGCATCTGTCTTATGTGCAATCTAGAGAATTGAACCGGGGTCCTTAGGCTTTGCAGGCATATGCCTTAATTGCTAAGCCATCTTTCCAGACCTACCTGAATTACTTTGTATTTTTATTTTTTCAAGGTAGGGTCTTACTTTAGCCCAGGCTGACCTGGAATTCTCTATGTAGTCTCAGGGTGGCCTTGAACTCATGGTGATCCTCCTGAGTACTCGGATTAAAGGCATGCACCATCATGCCTGGCTTTTTAAAAAAATTTTTATTTATTTATTTATTTTTATTTATTTGAGAGTGACGGACAGAGAAAGAGGCAGAGAGACAAAGAGAGAATGGGCACGCCAGGGCCTCCAGCCACTGCGAACGAACTCCAGATGCACACGCTCCCTTGTGCATCTGGCTAACGTGGGTCCTGAGGAATAGAGCCTCGAACCAGGGTCCTTAGGCTTCACAGGCAAGCGCTTAACCGCTAAGCCAGCTCTCCAGCCCCATGCTTGGCTTTTATATTTTATTTTTCTTGTGTTAGGATCTCACTATAGCCCAGGCTGACCTGGAATTCACTCTGTAGTCCCAGGCTGGCCTCCAACTCACAGCAATCCTCCGATCTCTGTCTCCCCAGTACTTGGGTTGAAGACATGTGCCACCACACCCAGCTTCTTCTTATTCTTTTTAATTTATTTTGTTTTATTTATTAATTTATTTGAGAGAGTGAGAGATAAAGAGGCAGATACAGAGAGAGCATGGTGCTCCATTGCATACAAACTCCAGGTGCATGTGCCTCTTTGTGCATCTGGCTTTAGGTGGGTGCTAAGGAATTGAACTCTGGTCCTTAGGCTTTGCAGGCAAATGCCTTAGTTGCTGAGCCATCTCTCCAGCCAAAAGTTTATTGTTTTAAACTGTTCAGTGTTTGCAGTTTACTCAGTGTTGTGCAACCATCACTAGTATCTAATTCAGAATATTTTTCATCATGGGGAGAGAAACCCAGTACCTGTTGGCAGCCATGGCCCGCTCCCCTCTGAGTTTGGCACCGGTGACCGCTTTCTCTCAGTGTCTGCCCACTGTGCTCTTTCATTTGGAGAGTGCTGTCCACTAAGTGTAGTCGGGTACAATTTTAAGAAGTTATTTGCAATCTGAGAAGTTCTGTTCCATTACATCCTTTGCACTGATTTCATGTTACTTGAGTAGATCACTGTTTAATCTGCCCAGGGCCTTTTCCTTTTTGGTGTTCAAGCAATAAATAAACCTGCTGACCTGATCTGTTTCCTTGTTCATGACCTTTGCTCTTCACATGTCTTAATAGTGTGCCCATGGGGTTGTGTAACCTGTTCTCAGGGTTCAGGTATCTATGTGAAGCTGAGTAACTTTACTCTTATTTTTACTTGTTTTTGGACAACAAAAATAAGTTTTGCTTTTTTTTTTTTTCAGTAATTCCTGGCTTGTGTTGAGGTTCTTAGACATCACATCTTTATAGAAATATCTCACTGAAGTAGAGCTTCTTGTGTAATTACATTGTTTCTCTTGGGATGCATTTTATAACAGCAGCTTGGCCATCCTTGTGAAAACAAGCTGATTTCTTCAAGGCTTTCATTTTTCCCTACAGCTCTCCCCTAAGCAGTGGTCACCCCCAGGAAAGACCTTGCCTCCGTGCCAGTCACTGTTCTGGCAGGCTCCACTCTTCTCGATGGTTCTGCTTCCTGTCACTGTTGACAAAGCCCTCTCTAACCTAGCTTCTCATATCTTTCACCTCAGCTTCTCTTTGTAGTACAGCCAGAGTCAGACCGTGGAGCTTGCCCCCACCCTGACTTGTAACGTCTCTTGAACGCCTCTGTTATACTAGTACATTACTGTCTCACCTTTCACCCTCTCACCCTACACCTGAGTTTTGACTTCTGCACCTTTCCTGATTCTTTTCTGTGAGATACCTGCCTTTGATTACCACCCACCTCTACACCACTTACCTTTATCCCTTTATATCCTTTTAGCCTGGCCTAATAATCAGATCACTTTTGCCCCTCTCACTGATACCCTCAAAGTCTTGTTCCCCCTGCCCCACTGTCCCCTGCCAGGGTAGGGGATGAAACCCCGGGCCATCTCCCTTTGTTCTTTTTCATCCTTATCCTGGAAGTCTGTCCCTGATCCACCCACAGTCACTCCATAGTTTCTAAGGCCCAGTGTTGCTGTTAGGTAGAATTATATATATAGAATATATAGTGTATATAACATATATATACTGTCTGTATAATGTAGAGTATATATTTATTATTTACTTGAGGGGGGCAGATAGAGAATGGGCATTCTAGGGCCTCTATCCACTCTAGCAGTCTTGTTACGTTCAGTGTTGGTGATCCTACTCTGGAGGTGGCATACTCTTGGCCTGTACTCTACCACTGTGCTACATCTCTAGCCTTTTTTTTTTCTTCTCAAGGTGGGGTCTCACTCTTAACCAGGCGGACCTAGAATTCACTCTGTATTCTCAGGGTGGCCTCAAACTCACAGCGATCCTCCTACCTCCACCTCCCAAGTGCTGGGATTAAAGGCGTGTTCCAGCACACCTGGCTCATCTCCAGCCTCTTTGGCAGTCATTTAACCTGGTCCGTTCTCCATAGTACTGGTTCTATCTCTTCCCAATTTCTCTTCTGAATTTCTCTACACCTCCCCTCCTCTTTCTTTCGGTTCAAGGCTCGATTCTCCAGGACCCATGTAAGCCAGATGTACAACGTGGCACATGCATATGGAGTTTGTTTGCAGTGGCTGGAGGCCCTGGTGCACCCATTCTCTCTCTCTCTGCCTCTTTCTCTCTGTCGCTCTCAAATAAACAAACAAAAAAAGTTTGGAAAAAAAAGAAAAGCATGTGCCACCATGTCTGGCTCCATTTCTTTTTTTTTTTTTTTGGTCATTATTTATTTATTTATTTGAGAGCGACAGACACAGAGAGAAAGACAGATAGAGGGAGAGGGAGAATGGGCGCGCCAGGGCTTCCAGCCTCTGCAAACGAACTCCAGACGCGTGCGCCCCCTTGTGCATCTGGCTAACGTGGGACCTGGGGAACCGAGCCTCGAACCGGGGTCCTTAGGCTTCACAGGCAAGCGCTTAACCGCTAAGCCATCTCTCCAGCCCTGGCTTCCTCCCTCCCTCCCTCCCTCCCTCCCTCCCTCCCTCCCTCCCTCCCTCCCTCCCTCCCTCCCTCCCTCCCTTCCTTCCTTCCTTCCTTCTTTTTGGTGGGGGGTTTCAAGGTAGTCATCTCACTCTAGCCCAGGCCGACCTGGAATTCACCACATAATCTCACAGTGATCCTCCTACCTCTGGCATTGAAGGCATGTACCACCATGTCTGCCTCTGTTTCTATTTTTTGAGACAGAGTCTCATGTGCAACACAGACTGGCCTCGAACTCTGGATCTTCCTGTCTCATCCTCCCTGGTACCAGGATACCATGCCAATTTCAAACTTTGTGAAAGAGGAATCTCTTCACTATCTCTACTTCACCTCTGTTCTCATTTATGTCTCAATAGCAACCAGTTTTACTTTGAACATTTAATCTCATCTGACCTTTACCACAGCCTGAGAGGTGTTTTAGAAGAAGCTTGTAACTTGTTCAAGGTCCCACAGTGTTTGAATCATAGATAGGACTCCTTTGCGTTAAGAACTGGTCTCAGCTCCTCCTGCACCACTGCTGTATTGCAGGCCGCTCCTCAGTGGGCCCCTTATGTAGCTGAAGCCAGCTGTGCCCTTTCTGTAGCTATATTTGATGTTACTGACTTTTTGTTTCTCAGCAGGGTCTCGCTCTAGCTCAGGCTGACCTGGAATTCACTCTGTAGCCCCAGGCTGGCCTTGAACTCATGGTGATTCTCCTCCCTTAGCCTCTCAGTGCTGGGGCTAAAAGTCTGTTAAAGCCACCACGCCTGGGTTTAACTCCTTTCCTTCCTGTTTTTCCCAGTGTCTCTGGTCCTTCTACCCCATTTGTTCCTTAAAGAACACTTCAGATATAAACTGTTTATTCTGTAGCATTTTGGCTGGTGTTTGAGGCAGGAGGACTTCACTGTGAGGTCATAAATGCAGTGGCTACTTCATGTGGAAAGGCAGCATTTCCAAAACACTCTTCCTTACTATGTATCTTCTTTTTTTTCTCCCAAGGTATGGTCTCACTCTAGCTCTGGCTGACCTGGAATTCACTATGTATTTTCGCCTGGAACTCAAGGCGATCCTACTGCTTCTGCCTCCCAAGTGCTGGGACTAAAGGTGTGTACCACCATACCTGGCTTACTAAGTATATTCTTTAAGTGACACATGGAACTGCTCATAATTTTGGTGACCGCCTGATCTGGATTAGGACTTGTTGCTCTGTTAAAATTACAGCTGGGTGCGATGATGCACACCTCTAACCCAAAATGCTTTGGAGGCTGAGGGAGGGTTCTGAGCTGGAAACCAGCCTAGGCAATTTAGCAAGACTGTTTTCAAAAAAGAATTTTTATTTATTTGAGAGAGAGAATGGGCATGTCGGACTTCAGCCCCTACAAACAAGCTCCAGATGCGCCCCCCCCCCCCGCACATGTGTGACAGTGTGCACTTGTATCACTGTGTCTGGCTTATGTGGGACCTGGAGATTTAAGCATGCATTCTTAGGCTTTGTAGGCAAGTGCCCTAACCACTAAGCAATCTCTCCAGCCCCCCCCCCCCAAATTATTTTAAAAGGCTGGGGAAATGGCTCAGTGGTAAAGGCAGTTGTTTGCACAGCCTGCCAGTCCAGATTTGATGCCTCAGTACCCAGTAAAGTCACATAAAGCATAAAAGTGCCATGTACATCCTGGTTTGTTGGAGGCAAGAAGCCCCAGCATGTCCATATTCACTCATTCATTCTCTCTCCTCTTGAGATAAATAAATAAAAACAAAAGGAGAAAGCCTAGCATGGTGGCGCACACCTAAAATCCCAGCAGAGGTAGGAGGATTGCCATGAGTTTGGGACACCCTGAGACTACATAGTGAATTCCAGGTCAGTCTAGGCTAGAGTCGAACCTACCTGAGGGTGGGGGGGAAGGAGAAATGGGGAGACAGCACATTATTAGAGAGCTTGCCCAGGATATATGAGGCCTTGAGTCTGATTCCCAATACCAAACAAAAACAAACAGAGATAAGAATGTGCTCATTAGTTCAAGGAAGGAGAGACCAGTCAGAATGTCATAGAAGGCACAGTCCTTTGGACTTTATGCATTTGGCTCAGGTTTTCCTGTCTATTTGTTCATGTCTAGAGGACGAACTTTGTTGAACTGAAGGTGTATTTATTTTATTTTATTTTTTATTGTTTTTGTTTTTTTTTTTTAAACAGATTATTTATTTATTTATTTATTTGAGAGCGACAGACACAGAAAGACAGATAGAGGGAGAGAGAGAGAATGGGCGCGCCAGGGCTTCCAGCCTCTGCAAATGAACTCCAGACGCGTGTGCCCCCTTGTGCATCTGGCTAACGTGGGACCTGGGGAACCGAGCCTCAAATCGGGGTCCTTAGGCTTCACAGGCAAGCGCTTGACCGCTACGCCATCTCTCCAGCCCTGTTTTTGGTTTTTTAAGGTAGGGTCTCACTGTAGCTCAGGCTGACCTGGAATTCACTCTGTAGTCTCAGGGTGGCCTGGAACTCATGGCGAATCTTCCACCTCTGCCTCCCGAGTGCTGGGATTAAAGACATCTGCCACCATGTCTGAAGTTTTTGGTTTTTTGAGGGAGGGTCTCACCTTAGCCCAGGCTGACCTGGAACCCAGTCTAGTCCAAGGTTGACCTGGAATTCATGGCAATCCCCCTACCTCTTCCTTTTCAAGTGCTGGGATTAAAGGCGTGCACCACCATGCCCATAAAATAAAATGAAATAAATTTTTATTGTTTATTTATTTGAAACAGAGAGAGAGAGACAGAGAGATTAGGAGAGATTGGGAGAAAGGAGGGAGAGAGAGAATGGTCATGGCAGGGCCTCCGGCTGCTGCAAACAAACTCCAGACATGTGCACCACTTTGTGCATTTGGCTTTCATGGGTCCTGAGAAATCAAGCCTGGGTCCTTTGACTTTGTAGGCAGTTGCCTTAATCATTAAGCCATCTCTCCAGCCCAGTTTTTATATATATATGTAATTTTATTTATTTGACAGAGAAAGAGAGAGAATGGGCATGCCAGGGCCTCCAGCCACTGCAAATAAACTCCAGACGTGTGTTCCCCCCTTGTGCATGTGGCTAACGTGGGTCTTGGGGAATCGAACCTAGGCCCTTTGGCTTTGTAGGCAAATGCCTTAACCACTAAGCCATCCCTTCAGCCAGTTCTTGTTTTCCTGTTTTTGTTTTTTTTTAATTTTCGAGGCAGGGTCTCACTCTAGCTCAGGCTGACCTGGAATTCATTATGTAGTCGCAGGGTGGCCTCGAACTCATGGTGATCCTCCTACCTCTGCCTCCCGAGTGCTGGGATTAAAGGCATGCACCACCACGCCTGCATTTTTTTTTTTTTTTAACATTCAGTGATCAGATTAAAATTTGGTCAGGTATGGTGGCTCATCTCAGCACTTGGGAGGTAGAGGTAGGAGGATTGCCATGAGCTTGAGGCCAACCTGGGCTAGGGTAACATCCTACATTGGAAAATGAAAAGAAAAAGTTTTTCTTAGTCAGGCGTGGTGCTGCATGTCTTTAATCCCAACACTTGGGAGGGAGAGGCAGAAGGATCACTAAGAATTTGGGACCAAGAATTTGGGACCACTCTGAAATTACATAATAAAATTTTAGGTCAGCATGGGCTAGAGCAAGATACTACATCTAAAAGAAAAGAAAAAAAAAATTGAAAATTGAGTTGAGTGTGGTGGCTCATCTTGTAATTTCAGGATTTATGAGGGAAAATAGGAGGATTTCTGTAAAATCAAATCTAGACTGGGCTATAGAGTTCAGAGTTGGCCTGATCCAGAGTAAAATCCTATCTCAAATACAAAGCAAACAAAAAACACTAGAGCTGGGCGTGGTGGCGCACGCCTTTAATCCCAGCATTTGGATGCAGAGGTAGGAGGATCGCTGTAATTTGAGGCCAGTTTGATACTGCAGAGTAATTTCCAGGTCAGCCTGGCCTAGTGTGAGGCTCTGCCTCAAAAATACCAAAAATTGGACGGGCATGGTGGCGCACGACTTTAATCCCAGCACTTGGGAGGCAGAGGTAGGAGGATCACTGTGAGTTCAAGGCCACCCTGAGACTCCATAGTGAATTCCAGGTCAGCCTGGGCTACAGTGAGACCCTACCTCGAAAAACAAAACAAAACCAAAACAAAATTTATTTAGCTGGGCATAGTAGTGCATGCCTTTAATCCCAGCACTCGGGAGGCAGAGGTAGGAGGATCACTGTGAGTTCAAGGCCACCCTGAGACTACATAGTAGATTTCAGGTCAGCCTGGGCTGGAGTGAAACTCTACCTCAAAAAAAAAAAAATAAAATAAAATAAAATAAATTGGGCTGGAGAGATGGCTTAGTCATTTAGGCACTTGCTTTTAAAGCCAAAGGATCCAGGTTTGATTTTCCAGTACCCACATAAAGCCAGCTGCCCAGGGTGACACATGCATCTGGAGTTGGCAGTGGCTAGAGGCCCTGATGTACCAATTCTCTCTTTCTGTCTCAACTAAGTAAAATATTTTTAAAGAATACCAAAATTAAAACAACCCCCCCCCCCCCAATTTTTGAGGCACTGAGGAAATGTCTCAGTAGATAACTGCTCACCCAAGCCTGAGCTTGATCCTCAGACCATGTGATTTTGGAATCCCAGCGTGCTGGCTGACACTGACAAGTGACCAGGAGGCTGAGCGTTTCCTGGACGCTCAAAGCAAAGCAGCAAACAGAGAACCTGCTTCCAGTAAGGTAGACCTGTCAGCGCAAACTGAAAGTGTCCTGTAAGCGCCATCCAGCCTTTACCACGTTGATGCAGGCTGAGGAGTCTCCCAGAGTTTATACTCTAGTTTCTGGGCTCTGTCCTGCCTTTAGCAAAGAATTGATAAAGATGGGCTGAAGGATAAATTATGAATTATTAAGCTTATTGAAGGGAAAAAGTCACAAATTGTGTGGGGTTTATTTAAGGGCGAAATCACATATTGTGTGGTTTAGGAAACATACTCATGTGGAAACACTGCATAGTATTTAAGAGAAATTGAGGGTTTTTTAGGGAAAATTGGAGTAGAGCCATATGCATTTAGATAACAGAAAATGTTTTTATATAAATAATTCAGGGTAAAGTTTCCAACATGTGAATTTAAGAGAAACTGAACCTTTTAAAAATTTTTTTGGTTTATTTTTATTTATTTATTTGTTTGAAAGTGACAGAGAGAGAAAGAGGCAGATAGAGAATGGGCGCGCCAGGGCTTCCAGCCACTGCAAATGAACTCCAGACAAGTGCTCCCCCTGTGCATCTATCTAACATGGGTCCTGGGGAATCGAGCCTCGAACTGGGGCCCTTAGGCTTCACAGTCAAGCACTCAACCGCTAAGCCATCTCTCCAGCGCCCTCCCCCCTTTGTTTTGTTTTTTTGAGGTAGGGTCTTGCTCTATCCCAGGCTGACCCAGAATTCACTGTGTGGTCTCAGGGTGGCTCCCAACTCACAGCGATCCTCCTACCTCTGCCTCCTGAGTGACAAGAAACAGCTTTATGCTCTTCCCTGGCGAGGGGAAACCTGGACTCGTGTGTATCCTTGTGGCCTTAGTGAAGAGAGGTAGACAGGCCCAGCAAAGAAACAGCAGGCTGAGTCCTTGACTGGAAGAAGACAGGAGCCTTTATAGGCAAGGATTAGGCCATATTGGTTGGTAGATTGAGGGTGGATCCTTGGGCAGCCTACCCTGTCCAGATAAGTGTGCTAGAGTGGGCAGCAGGGGGTGTTGTAAATCAGTCTTGATCAGACACAGTTGCATTTTTGTGGTGGCATCTGATGGTTCTTCGAGCTGCAATCCCTAACTGAAAGTTAGCTTTCAGGGCTGGAGAGATGGTTTAGTGGTTAAGGCGTTTGCCTACAAAGCCAAAGGATGTTGGTTTGACTCTCCAGGAGTCACGTAAACCAGATGCACAAGGGGGCGCATGCATCTGGAGTTCGTTTGCAGTGGCTAGAGGCCCTGGCGTGCCCATTCTCTCCTTCTCTCTCTCTTTCCCCCTCCCTCTTTCTCTCTCTCAAATAAGTAAATAAATGAAATATATTTTTTAAAGTATTTTTTAAAATTTATTTATTTGAGAGTGACAGACACAGAGAGAAAGACAGAGGGAGAGAGAGAGAATGGGCGCGCCAGGGCTTCCAGCCTCTGCAAACGAACTCCAGACGCGCGCGCCCCCTTGTGCATCTGGCTAACGTGGGACCTGGGGAACTGAGCCTGGAACCGGGGTCCTTAGGCTTCACAGGCAAGCACTTAACCGCTAAGCCATCTCTCTAGCCCTTAAAGTATTTTTAAAAAGTTAGCCTTTTATTTCCTTTCATGTCACACACATTCTGTAAAAATCTGAAAACTGGGGCTTTATCCCTCCTGACTTTAAATTTTTTTTTATTTTCTTTTGGTTTTTCGAGGTAGGGTTTCACTCTAGCTCAGGCTGACCTGGAATTCACTATGTAGTCTCAGGGTGGCCTCGAACTCACGATAATCCTCCTACCTCTGCCTCCCGATTGCTGGGATTAAAGGCATGTGCCACCACGCCCGGCTCCTCCTGACTTTTAATGGGCAGGAGCTCTCTACCTTCTCCTCTTCCGTTTCCTTGACCTAATAAAGTCTCTGTAACCTTATACAGATCTGAAAAATGCAAAAGGATTACATACCCAAAATTTATCATCTGGAATCAGTTGAGCTGGGGGAGGGGCAGTTATGGGGCAGGAGTGCAGGCCAGGTATGGTATGGTGGTACCAGCCTATAATGTAACCCCAGCACTTGGTGGACTGGAAGTTCAAGTTCATCTTTGACTAGCTAGTGAGTTTGAAGGCTAGCCTGGGCTGTATAGACCCTGTCTTAAAAAAGAAAAAGTCAGGCATAGTGATACATGCTTTTAGTCCCAGCACTTGAGAGGCTGAAGTAGGAGGGTCATCATGAGTTTGAGGCCAGCCTGGGGCTACAGAGTAAATTCCAGGTGGTAAGCCTAGGCTAGAGTGACACCTTATTTCAAAACAAATAAATGAAAAATCCAACCACACACACAAATGAAAAAGAAAATAGGAAAAAAGATTTGCAAGCTGGGCTTGGTAGCTCACACCTTTAATCATAGCACTTGGAAGGCAGAAGTGGACTGACTATATAGTGAATTCCAGGGCAGCCTGGGCTAGAGTGAGACCCTACCTTGAACAAACAAACAAAAACAGCCAAAGATTTGCTCCTACCCACAGAAGCACGCAGGTATAAATTCAGATTTAGAAACTGTGTGGTGAAATTGAACGTACAGCATCAAGTGCAGGCAAGCACCTGACCACTGAGGAGTTGTTTCCTCTATGTCTCTTTTTTTCTTACTAAGATCTCACTGTAGCTCAGGCTGACCTGGAACTCGCTCTGTAGTCCCAGGTTGGCCTGAAACTCAGTGATCCTCCTACCTTTACCTGTTGAATGCTGGGATTAAAGGTGTGTGCTGCCACACCCAGCTTTTTTCTTCCTTTTTAAAAATTTTTATTTTTATTTATTTATTTGCAAGGAGGGAGATAGAAAGAGAGAGAGAGAGGTTCTACACCAGGGCCTATAGCCACTACAATCAAATCGAATGCATGCACCACTTTGTGTATCTGGCTTTATGTGGGTACTGGGGAATTGAACCAGGGTCTTTAGGTTTTTCAGGCAACCGCCTTAACTACTGAGGCATCTCTCCAGCCCTTTCTTCCTTTTTTTTTGTGTGTGTGTTTTATTTTTATTTATTTATTTTTTAAATTTTTATTAGCATTTTCCATGACCTTTCTTCGTTTTTGACACAGTCTTATGAAGCCAGGATAGCTTCTCAACTGCTGTGTAGCCCACTTTGGCTCCAACTTTTTTTTTTTTTTTGTCTTTTTGAGGCAGGGTCTCAGTATCGCCCAGACTGGCCTCAAACTCATACTAATCCTGTGCCTCAGCCTCCCAGAGGATTAAATTACAAGTATACCCCACTACCTCTGACCCCACCCCTCTTAATTTTGAGACAGGTTCTTACTAAATTTCTCAATCTGACCTAGCGTTTCATTCTGTAGCCCAGACAGGCCTTGAACTTTCAATCCTCTTTCCTCAACCTCTTTAGTAGCCTGTACCGCCAGGCATGGCTTTGAAATGCTTATTAATTATTATTGAGGGCTTTCTTGGCATGTGTATATGCATGCAGGTGCATGTGAAGGCCACAGGACAGTGTCTGATATTGGTTATCAGGTTTTATCCATTATTTTTTGGGAAGGGGGTAGGGATGTAGGATTTTACTCTAGTCCAGGCTGACCTGGAATTTACTATCTAGTTTCAGGGTGGCCTTGGACTCATGGTGATCCTCTTACCTCTCCTTCCTAAGTACTGGGATTAAAGGAATGTGCCACCTCGCTTATCTACCTTTTTAAAAACAATATTTTATTTATTTACTTGCAAGCAGAGTTACAGATAGAGGGGGAGAAGAAAAGGGACAGTGGTTATTGGTGTGCCTGGGCCTCTAGCCACTGCAAACAAACTCCAGATGCATGTGCCACCTTGTGCATCTGGTTTAAATGGGTACTGGGGAAACAAACCTTGCTTCTTAGGCTTTACAGGCAAGAAAGAGTTGTTTTAACCATTGAGCCATCTCTCCAGCCCAACCTTAATTTTTTAAAAATATATTTATTTATGAGAGAAGAGAAAATGAGAGAATATGGGTATGCCAGGGCCTCTAGCTGCTGCAAATGAACTCCAGACACATACCGTAACCTTGGGTCCTGGGAATCAAACCTGGGTCCTTCGGCTTTGCAGGCAAATGCAACCCCCCCATT
The DNA here is from genome assembly GCF_020740685.1 of Jaculus jaculus. Lineage (NCBI taxonomy): Eukaryota > Metazoa > Chordata > Mammalia > Rodentia > Dipodidae > Jaculus > Jaculus jaculus. The sequence goes on along the minus strand of NC_059107.1, from coordinate 5,674,399 downwards.
TTAAATTTCTTTTGAGACAAGAGTCTCACTGGCCTAGAACTTGCCAGGAAGGGTAGACTAGCTGGCCAGAGAACCTCAGGGATCCTCTTGTCTGCTTGCCTCCCCAGTGCTGGTATTAGTAGCATAACGCACTACGCCTGGCTCGCTTGCTTGCGCTCTCTATCTCTTTTCTGTATTTTTTTATTTATTTGAGAGAGAGAGGCAAAGAGAAAGAGAATGGGTACGCCAGGACATACAGCCACTGCAAATGAACGCCAGATGTGTCACCTTGTGCATATGTCCTATGTGGGTCCTGGGGAATTGAACCTGGGTCCTTTACCTTTGTAGTCAAGTGCCTTAACTGCTAAGCCATCTCTCCAGCTTGCTTGCTTTCTCCCTCCCTCCTTCCCTTCCTCTCCCCCTCCCTCCCTCTCCCTCTCCCTCTCTCTCTCTCTCTCTCTCTCAGATAGGGTCTCACTTTGGCTCAGGCTGACCTGTAATTCACTATGTAGTCTCAGAGTGGCCTCGAACTCACTATGATCCTCCCACCTCTGCCTCCCGAGTGCTGGGATTAAAGGCGTGCAGCACCACGCCCGGCTCGCCCTCCCTCCCTCCCTCCCTCCCTCCCTCCCTCTGTTTGTTGCAGTCAGGTTCACATTGCTGGTAGAAATCACCTGATCAAGAGCAGCTTTTGGGGAAAAGGGTTTATTTTGGCTTAGAGACTCCAAGGGAAGCTCCATGATGGCAGGGGGTTGAAACGATGGCATGAGCAGAGGGTGGACATCACCCCCTGGCCCACATCAGGTCGACAACAGGAACAGGAGAGTGTGCCAAACACTGGTAAGGGGACACTGGCTATAATACCCATAAGCATGCCCCCAACAATACACTGCCTCTAGGAGGTGTTAATTCCCAAATCTCCATCAGCTGGGAATCTGGCATTCAGAATACCTAAGTTTATGGGAGATGACTGAATCAAACCACAACAGTATGCATGTATGCATGTATTTGTGTGTGTAGGCACACATGTAGGGGGTGTACATGTGCATGGGGAGGCTAGAAGTTGACATCAGGTGTCCTTTTTTTTTCCTCAATTTTTATTAACATTTTCCACGATTATAAAAAATACCCCATGGTAATACCTCCCCCCCCTTTCCCTTTGAAATTCCATTCTCCATTATATCCCCTCCCCCTCTCAATCAGTCTCTCTTTTATTTTGATGTCATGATCTTTTCCTTTTCTTATGATGGTCTTGTGTAGATAGTGTCAGGCACTGTGAGGTCATGGATATCCAGGCCATTTTATGTCTGGAGGAGCATGTTGTAAGGAGTCCTACCCTTCCTTTGGCTCTTACATTTTTTTCTGCCACCTCTTCCGCATTAGACCCTGAGCCTTGGAAGGTGTGATCAAGATGTTACTCAGTACTCCAGTCACTTCTTTCCAGCACTGTGATACCTTCTGAGTCATCCCAAGGTCATTGCCATCTGAAAAGAGAAGATTCTCTACCCAAAGTGAGAGTAGCATTAATATAAGGGTATGAATATTAAGAGAAGTGCTTACTGGGCAGTTTGATAAGCATAGTATATATACTTATCCAGACATCAGCAGATGTTACACACCTAGGGCCCATGACTACCCCTGTTTTAAGTTTTCAGTATCAGGGATTATTCTGCCCTTCCCCAAGAAGCAGGCCTCTAGTCTAATTGGAGGGCATTTGGTTTCCACCATGACAGACGCGCCACTATTGCACCCGTTGGCTCATGTGGCCTGGCTGGCCAATTATAAGGCTTGCAGTGTCCACTTTTGAGTATCTTCACTGGTGGTATCTCTTTCTCCCATTGAACTGCATGCAGAATGGCTTCTTCCAGCTTTCTGCCAGCTGGTCTACATGGAGGAGGTTATCAGCTCAGTTCCAGCAGGATTTCTCAGTGGCCTTGCAGTCCAAGTATGTGGAGTCTTCAGCAATAGGGTCTTACCATCTATTGCTGCTGGGAAAACAAGGGTCTCCGCAATGGCCTATAATGTTTTGGGGGCATCAGTGACCTCCCTGGCCAATGACTCACTGGAGGTATCCCATCCCTGACACTGAAAATTTACATAAGCTGTCTTCTTTGATCACTGTCTATGTTATTTACTGAGGTAGGATCTCGCACTTGAACCCAAGGCTTGCAATTCGTCTAGTCTAACTATCCAGTAAGTCCTAGGGATCCTCATGTTTCCACTAACTGGTCCTTGAGCTTTTGAGCACTTCTCCTGCCTCTGTATCTGCATTAGTCATGGTTTGTTTCTCTAGAATGGATAGAATAAATATGTATTATAAAAAGGGCTGGGGCTGGGCGTGGTTGTGCATGCCTTTAATCCCAGCCAGCAGAGGTAGGAGGATCACTGTGAGTTCAAGGCCACCCTGAGACTACATAGGGAATTCCAGGTCAGCCTAGGCTAGAGTGAGACCTTAACCTCCCCTCCCCCATAAAAATAAATAAAAAAGGCTGGGCATGGTAGCATACACCTTTGATCTCAGCACTCATGAGGCAAAAGTAAGAGGATCACTCTGAGTTTGAGGCCAGCCTGGGAGTACAGAGTGAGTGCCAGGACAGCCTTGGCTAGAGTGAGACCCTATCACAAAAAAGCAGGGGTGATGTCTGGGCTACAGAGATGGTTCAGCGGTTAAAGGGGCTTGCATGCAAAGCCTGATGGTCTGGGTTTGATTCCCCAGTCTCCATGTAAAGCCAGACACACAAAGTGCAGGTGCATGCCTCTGGAGTTCAGTGACCGTGGCAAAAGGCCCTGGTGTGCCCATACTCGAGCTTGTACGTACTCTCTCTGTCTCTCTCTCTCTCTGCTTGCAAATAAATATCATATTTTATTTTATTTTATTTTTGTTTTCTTTTTTTTGAGGTAGAGTTTCAGTGTAGCCCAGGCTGACTTGGAATTCACTCTGTTGTCTCACTCAGGGTGGCCTCGAACTCATGGCGATCCTCCTGCCACTCCCTCCCGAGTGCTGGGATTAAAGGTGTGTGCCACCACGCCCAGCAAGTGGCATATTTTAAAAAGGAGATTATTAAATGAGCTTACAGGATATGGCCAGTCCAACGTTAGTTGTTTGGAGGCTGGAGGGTTGGAGAACCCAGTAGCAACTCAGTGCATGAGGTTGGATGCCTTAGCAGTCTGTCTGGCACTGAAGGCCTGGAAGATTCCTACAGCGCCTTTGGTCTTCAGTCCATGTTGGAAGGCTGATGAGGCTGAGTTCTAGTGTCCACAGAAGATGACAGCAGCAGTGGATAGATGCACACACCAGTGAGTAGCATGGCCAAAAGTCCTGTGTCCTCACTGAGCTGCTGCTTTTTTTAAAAATTAATTTATTTTTTATTGACAACTTTCATGATTGTAAACAACATGCCATGGTAATTCCCTTCCTCCCCCCACTTTCCCCTTTGAAACTTCACTCTCCATCATATCCCCTGCCCCTCTGAATCAGTCTCTCTTATTTTGCTGTCATGATCTTTTCCTCCTATTATGATGGTTCGCTGAGCTTTACAGGTGGTCCATCACGAGAAGGGTCACCCATTGAAGGGAAGGTTTTCCTCCATCAGTGCTTCCTAGAAATGCCCTTATGGACCCATTCAAGAGGCAAGCCTGTTAACTTGATTCCTAGTCTATCAAATTACAACAGACTCTCACCCTCACAGCGCCCCATCTTGCTGTCGTACTGCTAGCATTGTAAAGTCCATCACAGCTTCCAGAACTTGTACATAGAGTTTGGGGATCCAAACAGGTACTCAGGCTTGCTTGGCCAGGAGCTTTTTCCGCAGGGCCATCTCCCAGCCCTTGTTTTATATAGGCCTGGCTGGCCTTTAACCTCCTGCCTCTGTCTCCTCATTGTTAGACTTACAGGCATGGGAAACCACACTACATTTTGTTGTCTTGGCTGTTTTAATTCTTTTTGTTCTATTTTGACTTGAATGGGCAAAGAAGCAGTCTCATGGCATCCTGTTATGGCCGTGGTGTAGGCGAGGTGCCAGGCCGAGATGATGGCGCTTTGCACTTGGGGCACGGTTGTTGTGGGCTGGCTGTGAGCCGCTGTCAGGTATTTCATGTATAGGAATGCTCTGTCCACTAAATTTCAAACTTTCTTTTCCAGACCCTGTGAGATTCGGATATGTCCTTCATATTTGATTGGATTTACAGTGGTTTCAGCAGTGTGCTACAGTTTCTAGGTAATGGTTGCCTGTTCTTCATGCCATCGAACTCTGTTACATGTTGATGTATAGAGCCTCCTTCTAGTTGAGCCAGCAGTTAATGAAGTGAGCTCTCAAATCATGCATAGTCAATGAGTCATCTACTTTAAATTATGTAATCCTAGGCTAGGCGTGGAGGAGTACACTGTAATTCCAGTACTCAGGAGGCCAAAGCTGGAGGACAATAGCAAGTTCTGGGCCAGCTGGTCTATGTAGTTAGTTCCCGTGTACTCAGGGTTACATAACAAAACCCTATCTCAAAACAGACAAAACCCCCCACAAATTATATAATTTTGGGTAATTTACTTTTTACCCAGATTTTCTTATCTATAAAATGGTAATGATTTAAAAAATATTTTATATATATTTGAGGGAGGGGGAGAAAGAGGCACATAGAGAGAAACAGAGACAATGGGTGCACCAGGGCCTGTAGTCACTATAAACGAACACCAGGTGCTTGAGCCACCTTGTGCATCTGGCTTACATGGATTAGAGAATTGAACCTGGTCCTTGGGCTTCTAAGGCAAGCACCTTGACTACCAAGTCATCTCTCCAGTCTGCCCCCCCTTTTTTGTGGATTGAACCTAGACCCTTATACATGCTAGGTTGTACCACTGAGCCTAGTAGTAATGACCAAAACCTCTTACAGTTATATATATATGTATTTTCATATATATATATATATATATATATATATTTTTTTTTTTTTTGGAGGTAGGGTCTTGTTTGTTCTAGCCCAGGTTGACCTGGAATTCACTATGGAGTCCCAGGCTGCCTGCCAACTCACAGTGATCCTCCTACCTGCCTCTTGAGTGCTGGGATTAAAGGCATGTGCCACCATCTCCGGCTAGTTATAGTATTTCTAACAGAAATATGCATCATTTGTTAGCTATTTACCCACACTTGAATGCTTCCTCATTTTATCCTCATAGGAGTCCAATGTGTTTTGTTTTGAGCAAGTGTTTTTGTTCTCTTAGGGACTCAAACCCTGGGCCATGGGCGTGCCAAGGCAGCAACCCTTTTTCATGATGAGCTCGTCCCCAGCCCTGCCAATGCGTTATGCTTATTACAAAAATGTATGTCCCTAGCTGGGCATGGTGGCACACACCTTTAATCCCAGCACTTGAGAGGCAGACGTAGGAGGGTTGCCATGAGTTTGAGGCAAGCCTGGGACTGTAGAGTGAATTCCAGGTCATCCTGGGCTAGAGCAAGAACCTACCTCGAAAAACAAAAACAAAATAAAGTATGTTCCATGAGACATCTTGAATGTTCTAAGTGGGAGGTCATACTCTGCTGAGACTTGTTACTAAACAGTTCTACTTAATGATTCTCTATAGACTTCATTTTTACCTTATTTTCTCATTTTTTTATTAAAATTTGGATTTGTTCCTTTTTTTGTTTTGTTTTTTTTCGAGGTAGGGTCTTGTTCTAGCTCAGGCTGATGTGGAATTCACTATGTAGTTTCAGGATGGCCTCAAATTCATGGCAATCCTCCTACCTCAGCCTCCTGAGTGCTGGAATTAAAGGTGTGAGCCACCATGCCTGACTCTGATCTTCATTTTTGCCTTAAATTTAGTTTCTATGTTATCATCTCTGGCAAAACAAGAAGCATTTTATGTATTTTTTGTTTGTTTGTTTTTTGGGGTAGGGTCTCAATCTAGCCCAGGCTGACCTGGAATTCACTATGTAGTTTCAGGGTGGCCTCGAACTCATGGCGATCCTCCTACCTCTGCCTCCCAAGTACTGGGATTAAGGCGTGCACCACCACGCCCGGCTCGCATTTTATATATTATCAACTGTCCACAATAGTGCTTGCAGAATTCTTTCTCTTATATAAATGTTTCTTCCTTCATAACCAAAACTGACCAAGGAAATAAGTAAATGAATACACACACACACACACACACGTATATGTATATATGTGTATAGTCTCCTTCCTTCAAGTAGTAGGGATTGAACCTAGGGCCTCACACATGCTAGGAAAACTATCTACCATTGGGCTATTTATCCCAACTCTTGTCTACTTTTTTTTTTCCTTACCTACTTTTTAAAAAATATTTATTTGAGTGAGTGAGTGAGAGAAAGGCAGATAGAAAGATAATGGGCACGCCAGGGCCTCTGCAAACAAACTCTAGTCACATGAGCCAACTTTGCATTTGGCTTATGTGGGTCCTGGGGAACTTAACCTGGGTCCTTAGGCTTTGCAGGCAAGTGGCTTAACTGCTAAACTATCTCTCCAGCCCTGTGTTTGTGGCACAGTCTCACTTTAGCTCAGGCTGACCTGTAATTCACTATGTAGTCTCAGGGTGGCCTTGAACTCATTCATGGTGGTCCTACTACCCGTCTCCCGAGGGCTGGGATTAAAGGCATGCACCACCACTCCTGTTCTACTTTTTTTTTTTTTTTTTTCCAAGGTAGGGTCTCACTCTAGCTCAGGCTGACCTGGAACTCAGTATGTAGTCTCAGGGTAGCATCAAACGCTTGGCAGTTATCCTACGTCTGCCTCCCAAGTGCTGGGATTAAAGGCTGCGCCACCATGCCCGGCTCTACCTTTTCTCATTAAAGTGCCCAGGCAGACTGGGTATGGTGGCATACTCTGTAATCCTACACTTACGAGTTAGTATTAAGAGGATAAAGGGCCGGAGAGATGGCTTAGTGGGTAAGGTGCTTGCCTGTGAATCTTAATGACCCAGGCTGGATTCCCCAGTACCTTGGCTATGAATAGTTTTTAAATTGCTCTTTAAAAAATGTACTATTTGTTTATTTGAGAGAGAGAGAGAATTGGTGCAGGGCCTCCAGCTGCTGCAAATGAACTTGAGATGCATGTGCCACCTTGTGTATGTGGCATACATGGGTCCTGGGGAATTGAACCTGGGTCCTTTGGCTTTGCACGCAAGCACCTTAACTCCTAAACCATCTCTTCAGCCCTAGATTGCTGTTTTAAAATTGAAAATAAGGGGTGGAAAGATGGCACGGTGGTTAAGGCACTTGCCTACAAAGCCTAACAGTCTGAGTTTAATTCCCCAGTACCCACATAAAGCCAGATGCAGAGTGGCACATGCATCTTCAGTTCATTTGAAGTGGCTAAAGGCCCTGGCACGCTCATTCTACCCCCTCCTTTTCTCTCTCTGGGCTAGAGTGAGACAGAAAGGGAAGAAGAAACGAACGAACAAGGAAGAGGAGGAGGAGGGAGGGAGGAAGGAAAGAAGAAAGGAATAGAGGGAGAGAAGAAGAGAAAGAAAAAAGGAGGGCTGGGGATGCAGCTTATTGGTAGGGAGCACTTGCCTATCCTGCTGAGTTCAACCCCAGTACTGCTGACAGAACAACATGAAACAACAAAAACTGTCAAGAAGTGTAGGAAACCAAGCTTATTCATGCCAAATTTATTTATTGCCTGACTTATTTTAAGATAGAGTTAAGGTTTCATGAGACAGGGTTTCCTGTAGCCCAGGCTAATTTTGAATTAAATATATATGACCAAGATAGCCTTGAACTCCTGATCCTTCTGCTTCTACTTCCCGAGTATGGTGATTACATCTATATGACACCATGGCTGGCAGTTTCTTTATTAAGAAAAGGCTTAGTTTTGTTTTATTTTCTCCTCTTTTTCTGTATTTTATTAAGTAGAAACTTTGTATGGACATGTGTTGTGTTGGTACCATCTTTCCTCTCCTCCCTGGCCCTATTCCCCTGAGGGCCCTCCTCATTGGGATTGCTGGTATTCACCATGAGGTTGTGGGTAATGGGTTGTGAAAGCAGCAGTTAGTCAGTGTGTGTGTGTTTGGATATTCCCTCCTACCCTGTGGCTCATACAATCTTCCTGCCCCTCTTTCCCTGAGCTAATATAGACTGAAGTATAGGCCTTAAGCAAGAGGAAAAATGCTTAAGAAAAGGGCAGCACACCCACGAGTGGGTGCAGGCTTCTCAGAAGTGTCTAATAAGAGCCAGTTATGGGGCTGGAGAGATGGCTTAGCGGTTAAGCGCTTGCCTGTGAAGCCTAAGGACCCCAGTTCGAGGCTCGGTTCCCCAGGTCCCACGTTAGCCAGATGCACAAGGGGGCGCACGCGTCTGGAGTTTGCAGAGGCTGGAAGCCCTGGTGCGCCCATTCTCTCTCTCTCCCTCTATCTGTCTTTCTCTCTGTGTCTGTCACTCTCAAATAAATAAATAAAAATTTTTAAAAAAGCCAGTTATGTATGATTTTAGTGTCAGTCAGATATAAAGTCGGTTGTGGGCTGGAGAGATGGTTGAGTGGTTAAAGCAATTGCCTTTAGAACCTAATGACCAAGTTCAGTCCACCCCCCGCCCCCCCTGCCCGTACCCACATAAAGCCAGGTGTACAAAGTGGGGCATACATTTGGAGCTCTTTTACAACATCTGGAGGCCTGGCACTCCCACTCTTTCTGTCTGTCTTCTCTTTCTGCTTGCAAATAAATAAATTAGTTAAAATTTAAAAAAAAATTGAAAAGTCATTTTGATAATCTCTGTTAGATATACTGGCCAATCATAGCTCTTACTTTGCAGGATTATATAAGAAAACTGGTAAATTGGTGTTTCTTGGATTGGATAATGCAGGAAAAACAACACTGCTGCACATGCTGAAAGATGACAGACTTGGACAGCATGTCCCAACATTACATCCCAGTAAGTACACTCTCCCATGTGCGTAATGCCTGCACAAAGTACTGCCTGCAGATTCCTAGGCTTTTAATTTATTAATTTATTCATTTGAGACCAACAGCATGAAAGAGGCAGAGAGCGAAAGAGAACGGGCGTGCCAGAGCCTCCAGCCACTGCAAACGAATTCCGGACGTGTGTGCCCACTTGTACATCTGGCTAACGTGGGTCCTGGGGAATCAAACCTCGAACCGGGGTCCTTAGGCTTCACAGGCAAGCACTTAACTGCTAAGCCATCTCTGCAGCCCATTCCTAGGCTTTTTGTTTGTTTGTTGTATCAGTTGCCAGACCAGAAGCCGGTTAAGGGAGGGGAAAGGTTTTTGGTTTTGTTTTTTTCTCTTCTGACTTCCAGTTTTAGACTGTAGAGCCATTGTGGCAGGGAAGGCGTGGTGACAGGAGCTGGTCACATTATTCAGTTCAACAGAGAGGAAGCAGAGGGGAGCCTTGAATGTTGACCCTCAGCTGTGTCTCTCCTTTTTATACAGTGCAGGGTCCCCTGCCCATGGGGGTCCCACCCACAGTTAGTCTTCCTACCTCAAGTTATCTAATCGAGAAAATCCCCAACAGACATGGCAGGAGTGGTTCTGAATCCTGTGACGCTGACGGCCAGAGACTAACCATGATAAGTTCACCCTTGTCACCTTGACACTCACACACACCACATTGGGGTTACAGCTTTCCATCCCTGGACTCCATGGGTTCATGGTCATCTCATAGGCAACATTCATTCAGTCTAACTTTGAAAGTCCGTGTAGTCTTTAACAGTTCTATCCAACACTGTTTTAAAGTCTCATCTCAGACTCAGGTTGGTCTCTTGAATACTTCCAACATCCTATGGCACAGAGTAAGCATTCTCATTCCAAAAGGGAAAAATGGGGATGTAGCAAGGAAAGATTGGACCAAAAGCCAGATCAAAACCCAGTAGGAGCCAAGTGTAGTGATACGTACCTTTGATTCCAGTGCTGGGGAGGCTGAGGTAGGAGTATCACTATGAGTTCAGGGCAGACCTGGGGCTACAGAGTAAGTTGTATGTCAGCCTGTGCTGGAGTGAAACCCTACAGTGAAAAAAACCAAAACAGCAAACAAAAGGCCAGCAGCAGGGCTGGGAAGATGACTTGGCAATTAAAGGTGTTTACTGGCAAGGCCATCTAGCCCATGTAAACCAGATAGAAAAAGTGGCGCTATCCAATTATTATTATTTTTTGTTGTTGTTGCTGGGACAAATACCTGATCAGAAGCAGCTTAAGGAAGGAAAGGGTTTATTAAAACTCAGCTGACCATTTCAAGAGGATGTCCACATGTAGGGGGAACATGACACCAGGAGCTGGTCTGGTGGGGAGGAAGCAGAGAGAGCGGCGAATGCTACTGCTCAGCCAGCTCCTTCTACATTCCAGGACCCCAGCCCCTCATGGTGCATTGTCCCTCATTAGCCTAATCCAGAAAATCCCTCACAGAGGTGCATGCCCAGAGATTTGCTTCCATGGTGACTCTAAGCCTTGTCAACTTGACACGGTGGCGCTCATAGGGATTCTAGGGATCAAACCCAAGGGTTAGCACTTCACCTACTGAGCTATACCTGCTGCTCCCCAGTGTAGCTTTACTAGCGAATATAAACTAGACCTGGTGGCACACACCCATAGTCCCAGTGCTCAGGAAGCCGAGGCACTCTGTTACAGGTTCACATGGTCTACTCAGTGAGATCTTGTTTCAGAAAAATCCATGCTCATGCAAGCAACCCTAACTACGCTCATTGGCTCACAAAACAAAAAGAAAAAGGAAAAAAGGACTTGAAAGTAGGAGGGACTAGTTTGGAATAGGAAGGGGTTTAGAGAGAATGAGAGGGGAGGAAGAGGGTAACGGGTGAATTAGGTACGTATATGAAATTATCGAAAAAAAGATTAACCAGATGTGGTGGCACACACCTTTAATTCCAACACTCATGAGGCTGATATAGGAGGATTGCTGTGAGTTTAAGGCCGGCCAGCCTGGGCTAGAGTGAGATCATGCTTCAATAAATAAACAAGTACAAAAATAAATATAAAAAACAAACTCATAATGTGAAATTGAAAACTAGATCTAAAAGTAGAGAATATTATATTTAGTTCAGTAAATATGCAAAGACTAAGGAAGGAGAACAGAACAAAACAAAACATTGTTCTCATTATGAAACTGTTAGGTTAGAAATAGATTTTTTTTGTTGTTTGTTTTAGTTTTTCCAAGGTAGGGTCTCGCTCTAGCTCAAGCTGACTTGGAATTCACTATATAGTCGTAGGGTGGCCTTGAGCTCATGACAATCCTACCTCTGCCTCCCAAGTGCTGGGATTAAAGGCATGTGCTACCACACCTGGCTTGGAAAGCGATTTTATAAAATTAGTGATACTGTTTATATTAGGAAATGAGAGTGGGGCTTGATTTTTTAATATTCTGATATAAGAAACACACTGTTAAGAAAACATGATATTGGTAACGTTTAGTAAATAAAATTGTCTGTAAAAACAATTAGGGCTGGAGAGATGGCTTAGTGGTTAAGTCACTTGCTTGTGAAGCTTAAAGACTGAGGTTTAACTCCTTGAACCTATGTAAGCCAGATGCACATGGTAGCGTGTGTGTCTGGAGTTCGTTTGCAGTGGTAGAGTCTCTGGTGTGCCAATTCTTTCTTATTAAAAAACAAAACAAACAAACAAAAAACCAGGGTTGGCGAGATTGCTTAGTGGTTAAGGTGCTTGCCTATGAAGCCTAAGGACCCAGGTTCAATTCCCCAGGACCCACGTAAGCTACATGTACAAGGTGGCACATATTTCTGGATTTCGTTTGCAGTGGCTGGATGCCTTGGCATGCCCATTCTTTCTCTCTATCTTCCCTTTCCCCCCCAAATAAATAAATAAAAATAAATATTAAGAAGTATTTTAAAAGCCAGGCATGGTGGCGCACACTTTAATCCCAGCACTTAGTAGGCAGAGGTAGGAGGACCTCTATGAGTTTGAGGCCACCCTGAGACTGCATAGTGAACTCCAGGTCAGCCTGAGCTAGAATGAGACCCTACCTCAAAAAACCAAAAACAAATTAAAAACACCACCACCACCACCAAACCCAGAAGAAACTACCGATTAGTTAGATGTAATGGTATTTTACTCTCTGGTGCTGCTTTTTCATGTATTCCAGAAGTACTTACTGAGCTCCTGCTTTTTGCCAGGCAGGGCTCTAGACAAAAGGACGCAGCTGTCTCAACTTCCTTACAACTCGTGTTGATCTCAACTTCTGTCTTTCAATTTAAAGCATATGTTAAAAGAGCTAACATAATATAGCTTCTTCTCTGACAGTTCTGTTTGGTATTTATCTTGTAAAAAAGGAAAACACACATTTACCAAAAGTCTTGGGCAGGAATCTTTATAAACCAGGCTTATTTGTAGTTGCCAATACCTAGAAACACCTCAAATACCTATTGAAAAAGGGGGGCAATGGTGGGGAGATGGTACTCACTTGCAAAGCTGCTAGCCTAGGTTCCGTTTCCCAGTACTGGTGCAAAAGAAGTGGTGTGTGCGTCTGGAGTGTACATGCATTGCAAGAAGAGCTGGTACCCTACCCATGTTCATGTTCTTGCTCGCTCTCTTGGTCTCTCTTCCCCTCCCTCTCTGCTTACAAATAAGTAAATAAGAATTTTTTTTTTTTAAAGGTAGGGACTAGGGTGATAGCTGAACAGGTAACGTGCTTACCTCACAAGCACGAGGACCTGAGTTCCATCCTCAGAGCCTGCAGAAGAATGCTGGGTGTGTGTGTGGGGGGGCTAAGGAGATGGTTCTGTGGTTAAAGGCGCTTGCTTGCAAAGCCTGCTGGCCAGGGTTCAATTCTTTAGTACCCAGGTAAAGTCAGATGCAAAAAGTAGCTCTTGTATCTTGAGCTCATTGCAGTAGCAAGAGGCCCTGGTGCACCCATATTTGTTCTCTTAATAAGCAAACAAGTAACGAGCTGGGTGTGTTGGTGTGCACCTATCGTCCCAGCACAGGGGAGGTAGACACGGGAGTATCCCTGAGTATCTCTGGCCATGCAGTCTACCCAGATTGGTGAGCTCCAGGCTAATGAGAGGCCCTGTCTCAAAGGAGACAGGTGGTGGTTTGAAGATGACACCAAATATAGTCCTTTGGCCCCCATAAGCATGCTCACATATGCATACATACCCACACATAAAAAAAGTGAAGAAAGCATAAACAATGGAATTCTACTCAGCAAGAAAGTGTAATAAGGGTTGAAGATGGCTTAGCGGTTAAGGCACTTGCTTGCAAAGCCAAAGGACCTACATTTGATTCCCTAGAACTCACGTAAGCCAGGTACATAAGGTGGTACATGCATCTGGAGTTCGTTTGCAATTACTAGAGACCCTGGCATGCCCATTCTCTCTATCTTCTTTTCTCTTTTTTCTGTAACAAATGAATAAAATAATTTTTTTTGAAGTTATCAAAGACCTTTATTCTGGTCTACCTCGTTCATTAAGCCGCTTATATAGAACAGTTTCTTCATTTCTGCCCCAAGCAGTAGCAGCTACATCCAGGCTTGAAATGAAAGACAGACTTAACTAGTGAAATATCTTGTAGAGAAAGCTATTGAGTGTTATCTCTTCTTATCCCAGCTTTGGTAAAGGTAGCAAAGGCAGAGTGTATACGTGCAGACTCTGTTCTTCAAAGCTGAAGCCTGCAGAGGGGTAAGCTGAAAAATGCAGTACAAGCTCACAAAAACACCCAGCTCAGCACTCAATCCAAAGTACCTTCTAGAAAAGCAAATTCATCTACAGCTTCTATTGCATTATCCAAATCTCTCCTCTGTAGGGTTTTCCTCTTTCCTTGCTGGGCACAGCAATAGGCATCTTTTGCAATGGTCTCCACGAACAGTTCCGCGGCGTGCGCCAGAATAAAGATGGCTTCCTGTCCCGCCAGCGTCACGTCAGGGTCCGCCTTCACCAAGGCCTTCACTCGCACCAGAGGCAGCCTCGAGAGGCGAGCCCCGGACGCATTCGTCGGAGCTTGGGGCTGCAAGGCCACTGCCTCCCCTCCGGAAGCCTCCTCCTCTGGGGCGCCCCGCTTCCAGCTGCCGCCGCCATCCCCGCCCGGAGCCTGCTGCGCCTGGCCGCCGACTCAAAATAAATATTTTTACAAAAGAAAGGGTAGGGCTGGGAAGATGGCTTAGCGGTTAAGGCGCTTGCCTGCAAAGCGTAAGGACTCGTCTTTTACTCTCCAGGTCCCACGTAAGCCAGATGCACAAAGTGACACAAGTGCGTAAGGCCGCACATGCACAGATGGGGGTGAGTGTGTCTGGAGTTTGAGAGCAGTGGCTCCAGGCCCTGGTGGGCCAATTCTCTCTCTCTCATAAAAATAAAGGCCTGTCAAAAAAAAAAAAAAGAAAGAAAGAAAAAGGAGTAATACAATCCAGGTGTGGTAATACATGCATATAATCCCAGCACTTGGAAGGCAGAGGCTGTGCTTTCACGCCTGGCTTTGAAGAAGAAAACTTACTGGACTGGGGGATATGAGTGCTCCAGGGCCTCCTGCACTGCAGGCCGGAATTCCTGATACGTGTTCCACTTCATGTATCTGTCTTTACTGGGTACTGGGAAATTGAACCTGGGTCATCAGGCTTTTTAAGCAAGTGTCTTTAACCATTTAGCCATCTTTCCAGCCCCACACCTGGCTTTTTAAAAATGTTAGGGGGCCCCGGAATAGTGGCACACACCTTTAATCCCAACATTCTTGAGTCAGAGGTAGGAGGATTGCTGAGAGTTCGAGGCTACCCTGAGACGACATAGTTAATTCCAGGTCAACCTGGACCAGAGTGAGACCCTACCTTGGGGAGAAAAAAAAAAAAGAAAGAAAGAAAGAAAAAGAAACTGAGCCAGGTGAGAGAGCACTTACCTGGGATCCCTAGCAACTGGAGGCTGGTGAGGAGGAGGATGGTGAGTGTGAAGCCAGTCTGAGACTTCGTCTTAAAAGACAAAAATGTAAACAGAACAGCTGGTGGGAGGGGGCAGGCCTGGTTTAATCCATGGTTTAATCCAGCCCTTGGAGGGGGAAACAGGAGGAACAGAAATTGAAGCCTCAGTTACAAAGGCCTGACGAAGGTTCAGCAGTTAAAGGTGCTTGTTTAAAAGCCTGTTAGCCCAGGTTCACTTCCCTACTACTTATGTAAAGTAAGTGCGCAACTTTTTTTCTTTTAATTTTTTTTTAAAATTTATTTGAGAGCAACAGACACAGAGAGGAAGACAGGTAGAGGGAGAGAGAGAGAATGGGCGCGCCAGGGCTTCCAGCCACTGCAAACGAACTCCAGACGCGTGCGCCCCCTTGTGCATCTGGCTAACGTGGGACCTGGGGAACCGAGCCTCGAACCGGAGTCCTTAGGCTTCACAGGCAAGCGCTTAACCGCTAAGCCATCTCTCCAGCCCTTTGTTTTAATTTTTAAATTTTTGTTTTTCAAGGAAGGGTCTTACTAGTTCAGCCTGACCTGGAATTCACTATGTAGTCTCAGGGTGGCTTTGAACTCACAGCGATCCTCCTACCTCTGTCTCCTGAGTACTAGGATTAAAGACGTGCGCCACCACACCCAGTTTAAAATAAATTTTTAAAATGTATTTATTTGTAGCACGTGTCTCTAATCCCAACACTCAAGAGGCAGAGGCTCACTGTGAGTTCCAGGGCACATAGTGGCTACAGAGTAAGACTCCATAGTGAATTCCAGATCAGCCTGGACACAAAGACCCTACCTTGAAAACCCCCCCCAATTTTTTTTTTTTTTTTTTTACTTGAGAAAAAGCACGAGAGAGAGACAGACAGACAGAGTGATCTGGGCACTGTAATACACGCCTTTAATTCCAGCACTTGGGAGGCAGAAGTAGGATCACTGTGAGTTTGAGGACAGCCTGAGACTACATAGTGAATTCCAGGTTAGCCTGGACTAGAGCAAGACCCTACCTTGAAAAAAAAAAAGAAAAAAAAGGACTGGTGATATGGCTTAGTCATTAAGGTGTTTGCCTGCAAAGACAAAGGACCCAGGTTTTATTCCCCAGGAACCACATTAGATAGATGCACAGGGTCGCCTTTAACTGCTGAACCTTCGTCAGGCCTTTGTAACTGAGGCTTCAATTTCTGTTCCTCCTGTTTCCCCCTCCAAGGGCTGGATTAAACCAGGCCTGCCCCCCTCCCACCAGCTGTTCTGTTTATATTTTTGTCTTTTAAGACAAAGTCTCAGACTGGCTTCACACTCACCATCCTCCTCCTCACCAGCCTCCAGTTGCTAGGGATCCCAGGTAAGTGCTCTCTCACCTGGCTCAGTTTCTCTTTCTTTCTTTCTTTCTTTCTTTCTTTCTTTCTTTCTTTCTTTCTTTCTCTCTCTCTCTCTCTCTCTCTCTTTCCTTTTCCTTTTCCTTTTCCCTTTCCCTTTCCCTTTCCCTTTCCTTTTCTTTCTTGATTTTTCAAGGTAGGGTCTTCCTCTAGCGCTCAGGCTGACCTGGAATTCACTATGTAGTCTCAGGGTGGCCTCTTAGCTCCTGATGATCCTCCTACTTCTGACTCCTGAGTGCTGGGATTAAAGGGATGTGCTACCAGGCCCGACTTTGAGGCTCAGTTTGTTCGTTTATTTCTTTTTTTGATTATTAACAACTTCCATGATTATAAACAATATCCCATGGTAATGCCCTCCCTCTCTCTACTTTTCCCCTTTGAAACTCCATTCCCCATCATATCCCCTCCTTCTCTCAATCAGTCTCCCTTATATTTTGATGTCATGATCATTTCCTCATATTATGATGGTCTTGTGTAGGTAGTGTCAGGCACTGCGAGGTCATGGATAGCCAGGCCATTTTGTGTCTGGAGGAGCATGTTGTAAGGTGTCCTACCCTTCCTTTGGCTCTTAACATTCTTTCTGCCACCTCTTCCGTAATGGACCCTGAGCCTTGGAAGGTGTGATAGAGATATTGTAGTGCTGAGTTCTGCGGTCACTTCTTTCCAGCACCATGATGCCTTCTATGGCTCAGTTTCTTTACAAAAGTAACTACGCTGGCCCAGAGCAATTACATGGAAACTTTCATGCCATTGTGGGGAGCTTCTGCTTTGGCCACAGAGAAGAGGACAGCGTCTAGAATTACGCTCTACTGTAAACAGGATAACTAGACAAAAAATAAATATACTATAACCATTTCTAAACATTGGGCAAAAACTGGCACACTGTGACTGTAATTCCTGAGAGAAGACCATGGTATAAGAGGAAATCCAGTCAGTAATCTTGCTGAATTGAGCAGACAGAGACTAGAATTAGTGGGCAGAGTACTATAGTACAAATTCCCATAGCCTACCATACCATAGCACAAAGCCTCTATACTCACCGGGAATTTCTAAAAAATGAAACTAATACTGGAGGGAGAATGTCAGGGGATGCTGCTTAACAGAAAGTTGGGTGGTGTCCTACTGCAGGAGAACAGAACAGTGAAGTTGGTCAGGGCTGTGCATGCAGTGACGCACAGACAGGAAAATGACCACATTGCAGTTGCGGGCCTGAGTGAATCTCAGCCACCTGTAGTTATTCCAGAGGAGCAAAGGAGTGAGCAGAGGAATGGGATGAGTGTCAAGTTGGTGGTATATGCCTTTAATCCCAGCTCTTGGTTGGGAGGCTGAGCTAGGAGGATTGCCATAAGTTCGAGGCCAGCCTGGGCTCGAGTGAGACCTGCTTCAAAAACATAAAGGGCTGAAGCTCAGCGGGAGAGGGAGAGCATGTGCAGGCCCTCCGGCCAGCCCCAGCACTATGAGCAGCAGGTAGGGCAGAACGTCTCGTGAGAAGTGTTAGAGAAGATTATCTTACTGGTGGCATTGAAGAAAATTTATTAGAGGAGCAGTCATTTGGACTCATGGTAACTAACTGAATACATTACTGTTTTCAGCAAGAAGAGAATAGAGAAAGAACAGTGAATGTTAATTAGCCTAGAGAGAAGACTCAGTGGTTAAAGGCACTTGCTTGTAAAGGGTGCTGGCCTGGATTCAATTCCCCAGCACCCACATAAAGCAGGAGACAGTGGCACATGCACCTGCAATTCCAAAGAGCCTGTGACTATGGGAAGGCGTATCTAGGAGAATCTGAAGCTCACAGGCTAACTTGTCTGATGGTTGTTGGCAGTTTGGAAGTTTGTGCTGCAAGAGACTGTCTTAAAAAAAGGTGGAGCACAGTTACCTCACAGTTCTCTAGTCTCCATACTCATGCCATGGCATGTGTGTATCCCCCCACACATATGCACACTTAAAAATTAAATAAATAGGCCGGGCATGGCGGCACACGCCTTTAATCGCAGCATCTAGGAGGCAGGGGTAGGCAGATCGCCATGAGTTCGAGGCATCCTGAGACCGCATAGTGAATTCTAGGTCAACCTGGGCTACAGTGAGATCCTACCTTGAAAAAAAACCAAAAAACAATGTTAGATTTGTGGTAGGTAGTAAATATCAGATTTGGATGTTTGAATTACTTGTGTTACTGTTTAATTGTACTGAAGTATACATGGTTATAACACAGTGTACTTTGTTTTTTGTTTTGTTTTGAGAGGGAGTCTTTTATAACCCAGGGTAGCCTTGAAATTGCTATATAGCCAAGGATCCCCCTTCCTCTACCTCCCAAGTGCTACGATTATAGAGGTATGCTAGTTTGGCTTGCTAACAAAGTATTCATTTGCTAGTTTGTCTTTTTTCTTTTCCTTGAGGTAGGATTTCACTGTATCCTAGGGTGACCTGTAATTCACTATGTGGTCTCAGGGTGGCCTCAAACTCATGGTGATCCTCCTACTTCTGCCTCTGGAGTGTCCAACATTTACTAGTTCTTAAGTGTTTGATTTGGCCTTATTTGCAATGAAAGCACATGAAACATTGATTTGTAACATATACTCTTTTGATGGTTGGTCTCTTTGGTCATGGTGAGTTGAGGTGGGACCCCTTAGCCTAGCTTGTGGGTGGCACCATTCCTGTGGGCTGGGTACCTGGGCTGTATGTAAAGGAGAGCCCTTGCTGAAGTAGCAGCATTGCTCATCCTCTGCTTCCTCCCTGCTGATAGAGGAGGTGGCTGACACAGGCTTCCTGCTCTAGCCTCTGTACCTTCATCACTGTAACAGACACTTCCGCTAAAACGAAGCCAAAAACAAACCTTTCCTTTCTTCCTTAAGTTGGGTCTGGTCAGGTGTTTGTCCCAGCAATGAGAAAGTAACTGATATAAATAACACCATGGATATTTAATTTTTTGTTGGTTTGTTTTGAGACAGTGTCTCATGTAGCCTAGCCTAGTCTAGCCTCCAGCTTGTTATGAGGCCAGAAATGGCCTTGAATTCTTGATATTCCTGCCTCTGTTTATTGAGGATTGGAATTATAGGCATGTGCCACACCTGGATTTCTGACTTTTGTGTTGTAAAAATATTTTATTTTGGACTGGAGAGATTGTTCAGTGGTTAAGACACTTGCCTGCAAAACCAAAGGACACAGGTTCAACTCCCCAAGTCCTGTGTAAGCCAGATGCACAAGGTGTTGCACTCATCTGGAGTTCATTTGCAGTAGCTGGAGACCCTGGCACACCCATTCTCTCTATATAAAATAAATAGGGGCTGGAGAAATGGCTTAGCAGTTAAGGCGTCTGCCTGCAAAGCCAAAGGACCTCTGTTCAATTCCCCAGGACCCACATAAGCCAGATGCAGAAGGGGGCGCATGCGTCTGGAGTTCATTTGCAGTGGCTGGAGGCCCTGGCACACCCATTTTCTCTCTCTCAAATAAATAAACAAAAAATAAAGTTAAAATAAATAAAATACAAATTTATTTAAAATATTTTATTTTTATTTAGCATCAGAAGAACTCACTATTGCTGGCATGACATTTACAACTTTTGATCTGGGTGGACATATTCAAGGTAAGATTCTATTACTCATATTATAGTCTCTGTTTTGTTTTAGTTTAATAAAAATGCGGCCATTATGTTCCATTGTATGAAATCATACTCTCTTAAGTGGTGATTTTCTGAAACTCCTAATTAATCTATGTCTGAATTGCTTATGGTGATCAAGTACAGTAATAGTTAGCTTCTGTTCTCTTTCTGTTTCAGTTGATCACCTGTTGTTAAAATCATATTATAAACATGTCACTGCTCAAACCAACCAAATAAAAAAGTCCTTCAGTATCTAAGTGATTACTTAAGACTATACAGTCCAGATTCATTGACCTGACATTCAGGATCTCTGTGATCCAGTTCCAGTTTACTTCTCTCATCTTCTTCCACTGAATTTCTCTTTTCATTCTCTGTATCCCCACCAAAGCCAACCTCTTTTTTTTTCTTTTTCTTTTGTTTATTTTTATTTATTTATTTGAGAGCAACAGACAAAGAGAGAAAGAGGCAGAGAGAGAGAGAGAATGGGCGCGCCAGGGCTTCCAGCCACTGCAAATAACCTCCAGATGCATGTGCCCCCTTGTACATCTGTAAAGCCAACCTCTTGTTCTCCTCCTCTTCTTTGACTCATGCTCACTGTGGCTGCTCATATCCCATTTCCCCCAGGAGGCCTTGCGGCTAGAGCGCTCTGCTGCTCTGGCTGTCCTTCTGTACAGGCAGTGCGTGCACTTGGGCTCATTTTTGTAACAAGCTTGTTCCAGAAGACTGTTCTCTCTTCCGTACTTAACCGTTTGGGACTAACATCCTGCTAATTATTTTTGTTTGTTTGTTTTTTTGAGGTAGGGTCTCACTCTAGCCCAGGCTGACCTGGAATTTACTATGGAGTCTCAGGGTGGCTTCGAACTCACAGCAATCCTCTTAACTCTGCCTCCCGAGTGCTAGGATTAAAGGCGTGCGCCACCACGCCCGGCACATCCTGTTAATTTTTTATATTCCCCAAAGTACTTGACGGTACCTAGCACATAGTAAGTCATAATCAATTAGTGAGTATTCTAGAAACCTGGTTAAAGACTGGGTTATAGGCCAGCAGTAGAGCATTTGACTAGCAGGGGTTTGATGACCAGCACCGTAAATACTAATATTAATTATTTAAAATCTGATAATACACAAAGTTGAAAATATTTTAAGTAGTTGTGGCTCGTGGAAGGATATTTGGGAAATACAATAGTTGCTTTATTTATTTATTTATTATTTTTGAGGGAGGGTCTTGCTCTAGCCCAGGCTACCCTAGAATTTACTATTTAATTCAGGCTGGCCTTGAACTCACAACAATTCTCCTACCTCTGTGTCTCCCAAGTGCTAGGATTAAAGGCGTGCCTCACCAACCTGGCTCTTAATTTTTTTTTTTTTTTAATTTATTTGAGAAAGAGGAAGAGGGAGGAAGGGTGAGAGAGAAAAAAAAAAAAAAGAATGGACACACCAGGACCTTCAGCCACTGCAAACAAACTTCAGATGCACGTATCACTTTATGCATCTGACTTGCATGGGTACTAGGAGATTGAACTTGGGTCCATAGGCTTCACAGGCAAGTGCCTTAACCACTAAGCCATCTCTCTAGTCCCAATAATTGTTTTACATACACTTTTAATCTCTGGGAAGTGAAGATTAGATTTAGCATCTCATTGAGTTTATTTGGGACTAAATTTCTACATTGTTTCCAAGATAGATCATGAGAGTCAAGTCTGAGAAGAAAATTGTTTTCTTATAGGGTACTCAAACAATTGTTTTCACCTTTAAAAAGACTGCAATGGATAGCTGGGCGTGGTAGCGCATGCCTTTAATCCTAGCAGTTGGGAGGCAAAAAAAATACTACAGTGGAGACTGGAGAGATGTCTGAGCAGTTAAGGTACTTGCCTGCAAAGCTTAAGGACCTAGGTTCAGTTCCCCAGTGTCCACATAAAGCCAGATGGCTAAGGTGGCACATGTGTCTGAAGTTCATTTGCAGTGGCCAGAGGCCCTGGCGTACCCATCCTCACTTTCACTCTCTCCACCCCTCTCAAGTAAATTATTATTATTTTTTTTTCGAGGTAGGGTCTCACTGTAGCTCAGGCTGATCTGGAACTCACTATGTCATCTCAGGTTGGCCTTGAACCCATGGCGATCCTCCTACCTCTGCCTCCCAAGTGCTGGGACTAAAGGCGTGCACTACCACTCCTGGCTCATAAAATGTATTTTTAAAGACTATGATGAAAAAAATTGCCCCATAGAGGGGATATGATGGAGAATGGAATTTCAAAGGGGAAAGTGGCGGGGGGGGGGGGGGAGGATACTACCATGGGATATTTTTTATAATCATGGAAAACGTTAATAAAAATTGAGAAAAAAAAAATTGCCCCATGGTTTCTTAGACTTGATTCATTATTAACACTGACGTTTATTTTCTGTTTTGAATACAACAGTTTGTAACTTTCCAAGCCTGTATTTGGCACCCTTCCATTACTGACTTCAAATTTATTATTGGCTAAAATGTGATACTCTGTAAATGTCAAAAATTAATACTGCAAGACTATGTTTATATGTATGATTTTTTTACATTTTGGGTCTGTGTGTAGTGGTTCTCTAGTGAGTGTAATAATCTAATGGTACTTCTTTTTATTTATTTATTTTTGTATTTCAAGGTAGGGTCTCATTCTAGCCCAGTTGTACTTCTTAATGTGAATATAGGGAAAAGTAAAGTATTTGACTTGCCACAATCAAGGAAAGTCTGAAATTTCTGTTCTGGGATTCTGGAAAAATTTTGGCAGCAAAATCTTTGTCTACAGAGTAACTCGATTCTATAGTGAAATAGTAGCTGCTCAGGGCCCTTGCTCTTGACTCCTGTTGACTCTCCCTCCGTCAAGCCGTCTGCTAGGGTTGACCAGCAAATGAGTCCTAACTCCTAGTTGTTTTCATTAGCCCGAAGAGTGTGGAAAAACTACCTTCCTGCTATCAACGGCATTGTATTTCTGGTGGATTGTGCAGACCGTGAAAGGCTGTTGGAATCAAAAGAAGAACTTGATGTAAGTCAAACAATTAAAGCTAAACACGGCGGGGCTGGAGAGATGGCTCAGTGGTCAAAGGCACTGTCCTGCAAAGCCTGAAGGTCCAGATTCGATTTCCCCAGTCCCCACGTCAAACTAGAAGCACAAAGTCTCTCTCTCTTGCTGTCTGTCTACTTGTAAATAAATATAATTATCTTAAAAACAAGAAAAACTTAACACAGTAAAAACACTAGTCAGCGTAGACCTGTAGAACAAGGTTGCAGAGAGGTGTCAGTGAGCAGCCTCTTGGCCTTGCTGAGCTCCAGAATGGAGTCCGTGTAGCTATGGAGGAAGCACTAACAGGGACATCCTTCCCGAAGATTGAAAAGTTCGCCCTCTGCTAAGGTTGCCCTTGCAGCGTGTTTCATGTGTTACATTCCTGAAGTGGGTTTGGTGGAGGCCCAGCGCACCCTAGGATGCCATTCTCTCAGGAAGACCCTGGAGCCATCAGCTCCACCTTTGTCCCACTGCATGCTCACCTGCTTCTCCCCTCAGGCCAGGGCTTTGTGGAGCTCTGGAGCGTGGTGTGAGGACCTGGATAGAGAGACACCTGTGAGCCGTCTGTGGTTTGACTGAAGGTTGACCCACCCATGCCTTTGCCTGGAGAAAGCAAAGGAATACTTGCTAATGTTGGAAATGTCCCCAAACTTCGGTGATCCTGGAACAGGGTCAGGAAGTTTCTGGTTCTTACTCTGTACTGGATGCTGTGCAGGTGCAATATCGCTCCACTTCACCCTCAGGTCAGCCGTAAGGCAGGTGCAGTGGCTCCCGTCGCCTCCGTGCTCCTGTGGGGCTGACTTGCCCAAGATCAGAGGTCAGAAGCAGTAAACCAGAGATGAAGCTCTGGTCACTACCTTGATGCACGTGCTGAGCCCGAGGGAGACAGAGCTGAGCTTGTGCTTTCGTTGTGCTTCCTTTAAGATGTGGGGAAGTTTGCCTAAACCAGTCAGCATATCCTTTTATAGCAGACAATTAGTCCTTGGCTATATTGGTATCTTATCAAAATAAGCCCTTTACATGATTTTTAAGTCAGTTTATTTTTCATCTTTGTTTTGTTTCAGTCACTAATGACAGATGAAACCATTGCTAATGTGCCTATACTAATTCTTGGGAATAAGATCGACAGACCTGAAGCCATCAGTGAAGAGAGGTTACGAGAGATGTTTGGTTTATATGGCCAGACAACAGGCAAGGTAAAAACCAAACCGAACAAACCTTGTGAAATAGTGATTCTTTGTGTGTGTGTGTGTGTGTGTGTGTGTGTGTGTGGGTGGGTGGTCAGACAGGGTCTCATTCATGTGTCTTAGTCTGACTTCAGAATCTTTGTTCTTTCTGCTACCACTTCCCAAGTGCTGGGATTACAGGCCTGTGCCACCATACCCAGCTTTGACAAATGCGAATAATTCTGCAGTATAAACATTTTAAATTGCTATTGACCAAGTACACGAAGGAAAGTGGGCTAAGCCAGCCTTGGTGGTGCTCGCCTTTAATCCCAACACTCACCATGAGTTCAAGGCCACCCTGAGACTACATTCCAGGTCCTTTTTTAAAAAAACAAAACAAAACAAAAAACCCTTTCTTAGTTATAACAAAAATATGAGGGTCAGATTTGTTATTTGTTATTCTTTTTTTAATTTTAGAAATATTTCATTTATTTATTTGAGGAGAGAAAGAGGCAGAGAGAGAGAGAGAGAGAGAGAGAATGGGTGCGACAGGCCCACTAGCCACCACAGATGAACTCCAGACGCATATGCCATCTTGTGCATCTGGCTTATATGGGTCCTGGGTAATTGAACGTAGGGTTGTTATTCTTAAACCTTGTGCTTATAGAAAACTAAATTAGCTGGGTGTGGTGGCACAGCCCTTTAATCCCACCATTCAGGAAGCAGAGGTAGGAGGATCTCTGTGAGTTTGAAGTCACCCTGAGACTACATAGTGAATTCCAGGTCAGTCTGGGGCTACAGTGAGATACTACCTTGAAAACAAAAACAAACAAAACAAACTTTCAAGGTGGCTGTGGTGGCACATATCTTTAATCCCAGTACTAGGGAGACAGAGGTAGGAGGATCGCTGTGAGTTCGAGGCCACCCTGAGACTTTGTAGTGAATTCCAGGTCAGTCTGGGATAGAGCAAGACCCTACTTCAATAAAACAAAAACAGATTTGATTTTTCAAAGTTTAAATTACCACACATTTTCAGAATCACTCACCAAGGTCAGTGGTAGTGTACCACACATCCCAGGTTCAGTTCCCAGTACCACCAAACAACAAATAATGTATTTGAGTGTTGAAGCATGCCAGTAGTATGTTTAGGTCTTGAGCTCACTAGAGATAAATGAGACATAAACTTGGGCATAAGAGTGTTTTAGGTTTTCTGAAGCTATACTTTATAATAATTTTTCTTGTTATGTTTTGTTTTTGAGGTAGGGTCTCACTCTAGCTCAGGCTGACCTGGAATTTACTCCGTAGTCTCAGGCTGGCCTTGAACTCATGGTGATCCTCCTACCTCTGCCTCCCGAGTGCTGGGATTAAAGGCATGCACCATCACGCCCAGCTACTTTATAATATATTTTCAAATTTGTTATTTTTTTTAATTGACAATTTCCATAATTGTAAATGTCCCAAGCTCACTTCCTTCCCACGGATTAGCCACAGTGTCCCGAAGGAGAATGAGAAGAGGCTTCTTGTGTGTTTAGGGACTTGAGTGCCAACCAGCCCTGGCTTTATCATGGTGTTCTGTGTGCGTGGGTGCAGGCATGGCGCAGCTTGTGTGTGGGGGTCAGGAGACAGCCTCGGGTGTTGGTCCTCACGTTCCCCAGTCTGAAGCCTCTGCATGTAGCAGGAGAACTGGCCCACGAGCCTCCAAGGAGGACCGGCACCTGGCGTTGGCGAGTTGTGCAGACTGCGCAGGTGCTCCTGCTTGCCCAGCACACTTTGCCCGCTGGGCTGTCTCCCCAGCTCTCACAGTGGCTCTTTGTTGTACGGGGGATTTGTAACATGCTGAAGAGAGAAGCTTTTCTTC
The DNA here is from genome assembly GCF_020740685.1 of Jaculus jaculus. Lineage (NCBI taxonomy): Eukaryota > Metazoa > Chordata > Mammalia > Rodentia > Dipodidae > Jaculus > Jaculus jaculus. The sequence goes on along the minus strand of NC_059107.1, from coordinate 5,648,526 downwards.
CACTAAACTCTTAATATGAACTCTCTTCTCTTTTAGGGCAGTGTATCACTGAAAGAACTGAATGCTCGGCCTTTGGAAGTTTTCATGTGCAGTGTGCTCAAAAGACAAGGCTATGGCGAAGGCTTCCGCTGGATGGCGCAGTACATCGATTAACAGCAACCTGTATTCGTGGGTCTCCTCAGAGATTTGATCACTCAACATGCATAACTTGAATTCAATAGACTTTTGTTGGTTTGAAAATAGGTGTTTTTTAGATAATTAATATATCTACTTAATTTGAATGAGAATTGAAAACTGATTCAAATAAGTTTGAATATCACAATGTTAGCTTTCTAATTCCATAAAAATAGTTTTTACAGTTTATATTCTGACATCCATCACCCCCACACCATTTATAAAGAGCAAGTTTCCAATGGTACATTTGAAGCACTTTTTAACAATATGAACTGCAAAGATAAAGCATATTTAAAAACTCATCATGTTCAATTTTTATGTACTTTTTGGAACTAGTTTTTCAATTTTAGATTGTGTGTCTACTTACCTTAAGTGCGCAGTTATGACTCACTTATCAATGATTGCATGATGCCGTACAGTTTTCAGTAATACTTTTTCTTATGCAAACGTCATGCAATAAAACAAACTAATGTTTGGCATCTTTGTTGGACGAATGTGTCATTTGAATCTGTCTTATGTAGCTAGTGTACTCTGAAAAATTGAAAATTTCATATTACAGTATGAGAGGAATGTTGAGAAAGGTTTCTTCAGAACACAGAGGGTCACGTGGCTGCCGAGGCTTTGAGTTCACCTGCGGCGCTCGTGGTTGTCGGATCACCTGCTTGATGCACAGTTCTCTCTGGAGCCCGTGTTGCTGGACACGCCCTGCATTGTGCAGGCCTGACGGAGCTGTGTCCTGGCTCTGTGGGGTCGGCTTCTGAGGAAAAGCCCATCTGCAGCCACAGGTAGGGCAGGCTCGGAGCCCATAGCCGCCAGCTAGTGCTCAAGAGCCCAGGTCCCGTGGTTGTGGCTCAGTGGCGTGTGCTTCCGCCGCAGGCTCTCCATGATCACCACCTGGCAGGGCAGCGCGGGCAGCAGAGGCCAGCATGGCCAGCTTCTGAGCTTCTGAGGCTGCGGCAGCTTGTCCAAAGCGGACTTTATGTCTGTCCTCTGGCTTTGTTGTATGTGTGGTATGTTTTCTTTCCTGAGAGAAAGGAAAGCTCTTTCTCCTTGCTCTCAGCTACTGTTGCGTAGAGGCTTGTTTTTAGATAGAATGCTCATTGTGCGATGGTGCCAGCAAGCCTCAGTGTTGTGCTTGCTAACAAAACTAGTTAGGTTTTTAAAGCATTATAATTTCCTCAGAAGTTCTTTTTTTCCTGCCTCAGACTCCTGTTGTTAGTAAAATAAGATGAAAGGTAAGTGCCGACTCTCGAGCTTCATTTTTCTCTTCTGATCATAAACCAAATCTTCATAGTATGTTTAATAAGTTCCCTGGAGAAGAGGCTGTTCTAATTCCATCAAGAAGAATTTCAATATCAAAATTAGTGCTTTATCTAGCCATTGTCTTAAGTCAGAGATAGTGTAGTCCTTTCTTTCATGAACGTAACCTGTGACACAATTAAGGAATGTGACTTGAGGAATCAGTGTTAGCTAAGCCTTAGCTAAGCCAAATGACCAACAAGGTTATTTCTAGACAATTGGTTTTAGTAATTTGCCTGTTTCAGTTCTTCCCTGTCTAGGAACATTAGTAGCATTAATAAAAACCTAGAAAGTACCAGACATAGTGGCGCACGCCTTTAATCCCAGCACTCAGGAGGCAGAGGTAGGAGGATCGCCGTGAGTTCGAGGCTATTCTGAGACTACAAAGTGCATTCCAGGTCAGCCTGGACCAGAGTGAGACCCTACCTCGAAAACCAAAGGAAAGAAAAAAGAGAGAGAGAGAGAGAGAGAGAGAGAGAGAGAGAGAGAGAGAGAGAGAGCAAAAGAAAAACCTAGAAAGTGATATTGCAGCCTGCTGGTTTTTCTGCCCTGTACATGAAGTGTGCACTCCTGGTGGTAAAAGCAGCAGCTTCCTGGGTGTCTGTCCACCTCCAGGGACACGCCTGCCTTCAGGAATTTCCTAGAGGGTCGACTGCATTAGTCATAATCATTTGTGTCATAAAGTGGTATCCAGAAGAAAGCTTACTGGGCTCTCTGTAGGGAGAAATGTTTTCTGCTATAAAACAGCTTATTGTAAGGCCTTTTTTGAGATCAGACCCAGATCAGAAAAGCAGCGTCGTTGGTGTGAGGTGGCTCTGGCCTGAGCCTGTGGACACGAAGCTACTGCTCTTCGCAGCGATCAGCTTCCCGCCCCTCGCTGAGAGTCCCCAGCTGCAGGGCTTCCTCCAGCTCTGAGAGCCCCTGAGCACTTCCACTGGGCCGCAGGCAGTGAACTAAGAATAAGAAGAGCAGTCTTGAGGTCTGTGTGCACTGTGCTCCTGTGGAGTGTCTGCCAGGCCCACGATGGGGCAGGGACCGAGGCCCGTTACATCCCTGCACTGTCAGATAGTGTAGATACGAAGTGTGGTTGTTTCTTGTTACATACAAGGCCGGATTCCATACAGTACAGGCACTCGGCAAAAGATGTTTTAAAACCTGAAATCCATAACTGAAAATGAAAGGTTCCAGCCCACTTTTCTATTTTTCTTAAGGATCTTAATTCTCCACCTGTGTCAGTGACTACTAATTGAGCTTTTGGATTGTAACTGTTTATCTCAGTGAATTTTTAGAATGGAGAGGATAACATAATTACACTGAATAACAGACATTTCCTAACATATATAAAAATGTTCTTGATCGTTGGCCTAAATGAACCAATACCAGTGCCAAAGATGGGTGGACACAACAGCTGTGGCCTGTAACGGTGGACACTCGTTCTGTGCATAGAAGCAAGCATTGTTTTTTTCCTATAACGTCCAACTGGCCGCACTTTGTGTATGGTGCTTCCCACCACAGGAGACCACTTGTAAACCGTCAGGCTGGGTGGCCCTACACTGGTGCTCCTAGTTTTCTGGAAGTGGCTTCAGTGGCCACCTTCGTCCTTGGGTTGAGGGGGTAATAGCTAGCCTTTAGCTTTGATCCTCAGCACTGCACTACACAACCTGAGGGTGCTGAGCATTTTCTTCAGTGTCCTCACTAAAAAGAGTGTACTTCTCTTACCATTTCAAGGAAAAGGCTTACTCAGTGTGGCATTTCAGTCTTGCTAATAGTACAAACAAAACAGCTTGTATTCTTTTAAAATTCGCCATTTGTAAGAATGTATTGCGACGTTGAAGGTATAGCTCAGTGAAAGAGTGGTTACCTACCATGCTTGAGGATATGGGTTTGATCTCCACCATAAAAAATAAAACTAGGACTGGAGAGATGGTGTAGCAGTTAAGGTGCTTGCCTGCAAAGCCAAAGGACCCAGGTTTGACTCCCCAGGACCCACGTAAGCCAGATGCACAAGGTGATGCAAGTGCACAAGATTGCACATGTGCACAGGGTGGCGCACGTTTCTGTAGTTCCATTATAGTGGTTGGAGGTCCTGACGTGCCAATTTTCTATCTCACTCTTGCTCTCTTGCTTTAAAAAAAAAGCCAGTCTGTTGGGCTTGCCTCAAATAAGTAAATAAAAAATAAACGATTGTTTGGGTCATTCTAGGTGTGTAAAAATTTGGTGATGCTTCAAAAAAATCTTCAAGAAAGACTGAGAAATGGGGTGGCCTAAGGTGTTTTATTTACAAAGTCTGATGGCCTGGGTTCAGTTCCACAACCATGCACATAAAGCCAGTCTTGCATTTATTTACAGTGGGAGATGACCCTGGAGTACCCACACACACATACATGTGTGAATAAAAACACTAAGGCCTGGAGAGATGGCTCAGCACCTAAGGCACTTGCTTACAAAGCCTGATGACTCTGGCTTGACTCCCTAGCACCCACTTAAAGCCAGATACACAAGTGATGCATGCATCTAGTTTGTTTGCAATGGCTGAAGGCACTAGTGTACTCATTCTCTCTCTCTGCCTGCCTCTCTCTAATTGTAAATAAGTAAAATTAAAAAAAAAATTAAAAAGCCTGAGAGATTAGGAAATTAAAGGCCTTAATACAAAATTAATAGGGGATAAAAGGTAGTTTATATTAATATAAAAACAGGTTTTAGGGCTGGAGAGATGTCTTAGAAGTTAGGCACTTGCCTGCAATGCCAAAGGACCCACATTGGATTCCCCAGGACCCCCATAAGCAAGATGCATAGGGTAGTGCATTTATCTGGGCTTCATTTGCAGTGGCTGGAGGTCTTGGTGTGGCCAGTCTCTAGAGGTCTTTGGATCTCCCTCTCTCTTATATATAAATTAAAAACAAAACAAACAACAACAACAAAAAAAAAACCCCACAGGTTTTAAACCAAGCGTAGTTGTGATGGTTTACACCTGTAATGCCAGCATTTGTGCAGCCAAGGCAGGAGGATTGCCCCAATCACAAACCTACATTGGGTAGAATGAGACCCTGCTTCAATCAAACAAAGGACAAATGGTGTGGTGGCCTATCCCTATCATTTTAAGAAAGATCACAAGGCCAAGCTGGGCTGCAGAGCAAGACCCTGCCTAAAAAACAGGTTTTGCTGTAAGAGTTCAGAAAACAGTACATTTCAATTAAGTGCTGAACTTACCAAAACTATCTGTCCCTGCTTCTGCTCATTTCTGTTACTGTTACTATGGATTTCAAGTCAGTGTATTTAATTTTATTTGAGACAGGGTCTGTGTATCTCAGGCTGGCCTCCAACTTGTTAATGTAATAACACATGACCTGGAGCTTTCTTTTATTTTTGGTTTTTCAATCAAGGTAGGGTCTCACACTAGCCCAGGCTGACCTGGAATTAACTAGGGAGTTTCAGGGTGGTCTTGAACTCACAGCGATCCTCCTACCTCTGCCTCCCAAGTGCTGGGATTAAGGTGTGCACTACCATGCCCAACTGATCTTTCTGTTTTTTTAGAGAGAGAATTGGCACACCAGAGCCTCAGCCACTGAAGTTGAACCCCAGACACTTGTGCCATCTAGTGCACATGTACGACCTTGTGCTTACCTCACTTTTGTGTGTCTGGCATACATGGGATCTGGAGAGAGATTGAACATGGGTCCTTAAGACTCCACAGGCAAGCGCCTTAACTGCTAAGCTATCTCTCCAGCCGGACTTGAATTTTACTTTCTTTTTTTGGTTTTTAAAAAAATTTTTTGCTTGTTTATTTATTTGAGAGAGACAGGGACAGAAAGAGGCAGATAGAAAGAGGGAGAGGAATGGGCATGCCAGGGCCTCCAGCCACTGCAAACAAACTCCAGATGCGTGCGCCCCCCCTTATGCATCTGGCTAACATGGGTCCTGGGGAGTCGGGCCTCGAACCGGGGTCCTTAGGCTTCACAGGCAAGTGCTTAACCGCTAAGCCATCTCTCCAGCCCATCTTTTTTGTTTTTTTGAGGTAGTGCCTCATTCTGGCCCAGGCTAACCTGGAATTATGGAATTATTCACTATGTAGTCTCAGGGTGGCCTTGAACTCACGGCAGTCCTATCTCTGCCTCCCTAGAGCTGGGATTAAAAGTATGCACCAAAACGCCTGGCTATTTATTTGTGAAAGAGTGAGACAGAAGCAGATAGACAATGGGCACGCCAGGACCTCCAGCTGCTATAAACAGACTCTGGACACATGCACCTCTTTGTGCATCCGGTTTATGTGGGTCCTGGGAAGTTGAACCTGGATCATTTGACTTCACAGGCAAGCGTCTTAACCACTAAGCCATCTCTCCAGCCCAAGTTAGTGTGTTGTAACAACAAAAGAAGAACCAGTTCTTAGACTGGATTTTATTAACACTTGAGTTTCACAGCAGGGCGTAGTCGGTGGCTCACGCCTATAATCCCAGCACTGGGGAGACTGAGCTAGAAGGATTACTATAGAGTTCATGGCCAGCCTGAGTTCCAGGTCAGTCTGTACTAGTGTGAGACCTTGTCTCAAAACAACTAAAAAAAAAAAAAAAAAAAAAAAAACAACAACAACTAAAAACCAATTGAGTCACTCCTGAACCCTGTAACCATTCCTCTTATAAAACCCTGTACTTGCATTTAAAAACCCCTGAGAGTAAAGGGAGTTTATAGTGGAAGGTACAGTTCTGAACCAGCTAGCTTTGTTTTCAGGATTCAGCGCACTGCCATGCATGGTGGAGCACGCCTTTAATCCCAGCACTCGGGAGGCTGAGGTAGGAGGATCGCTGTGAGTTCAAGGCCAACTGCGACTACATAGTGAGTTCTAGGTTAGTCTGGGCTAGAATGAGACTCTGTCTTGAAAAGACAAAACAAAGTTCAGAGCATTAAGGGGCTGGAGTGGTTAAAGGTGCTTGCTTGTGAAGTCTGACAGCCTGGGTTTGATTCCTCAGTACCCACATAAAGCCAGATGCACAAAGTGGCAATGCATCTGGAGTTTATTTGCAGGGCAGGAGGCCCTGGCATGCCCATACCCTATGTCTCTCAACTTAATTTTTTAAGATTATCTTTCTATTCAGCAAATACAGGCAGTTACCATTATTAGGCTCATCTGTGACCTACCCCCTTCCCCATCTCAAATTAAATAAAAAAATTTTGAAAAATACTTTAATTCAGAGCATTAAGTAGCTAGTGTCAGTAGCACCGATTTTGTTGAATTTAAAATAGAGCCCAGAGTAGGGAATGGAAGTAAGCAAGACAATCCAAAGCTAACCTGGTAAACTATTTGGAGCGGCTGCACAAGAGCACAAGCATTTTAAATGGGAGATTATGTTTAATTTTAATTTAACCACTTTGGAGTAAAAGAAGGTGATAATCCTATGGTATTTGACATGTAAGTTTTTATTTTATTATTTATTTATTTATTTGAGAGCAACAGACAGATAAAGAGGCAGAGAGAGAGAGATAGAGAGAGCAGAGTGGGTGCACCAGGGTCTCCAGCCACTGCAAACGAACTCCAGACGCATGCTCCCCCTTGTGTGTCTGGCTGACGTGGGTCCTGGGGAATCGAGCCTCTAACCGGGGTCCTTAGGCTTCACAGGCAAGTGCTTAACCACTAAGCCATCTCTCCAGCCTATGTAAGTTTTTTTTTTTTTTTTTTGCTATTGTTTTGTTTCTGGAATCATTTTCACTTTCAGGTACAGGGACTCTGGTCCGAAGGACAACTTCACATGGGCTCTGTATTCCCTGGTTCTGGTCTGAGTATGAATTCAGTTGCCATAGACGAGCTCTTGGGGTGGATGTGGTTTTATGGTACTTTAGAAGCACAAAGCGTACTGAAGTGGTAAATGGTGATAAATCATTCATCGCTAACCTTGCTTGCACTTTTGTACACTACTGCTTGCACTGGGATTCTTGGGTGAATTTTACAGTGTATTCAAGATTGTTAAGCATAATTTACACTAATTTGATGTTTGTTTACTTTTATGTATTTTGCTGAGTGAGAACAGCTCTACTATATGGGTAAATGTACTGAATTGTGTTTCTGTGTTGTTTTGGTTATGCTTTATTATCTCCCTGTAAATTTGAGTATCAGGAACAGGAAAATAAAATGATAATACAGTCTTTGAAGAACTGTAGTGTCCAGTTCCGTTTTGGGTTGTGTGTTTTTTGCTTTGTTTTCCCGGCGTTTGGTCGTGAACTCGTGACCTTGAGCATGCTGGGCAAGCACTCTACCCCTGCACTGTGCTCCATCCCCAGCTCCAGCTCCATGTTTGTTATCAGCTCTAATCTTCATTTTGTTCACTAGAAATTGCTTCGACTTTAGAAAGTACAAAGACAGTAGAAATTTCCATTTGTGCAAGGACTCTTAACTGGAGGGGCTGGGGAGCCAGCTTAACGCAAGTAAAACCTGGTGGCCCAGGTTTGATTCTTTGAGTTGGGTCTCTTGCTGAACCTAGGGCTCACTGACTTGGCTAGGCTAGACAGCTTGCAAACCCTAGGGTCCTCTTGTGTCCATATTCCCACTGTTGGGTTATAGGTGTGCATCACCACACCCGAATCTGAACTTGAGTTCTCATGCTTGTATGGCAAACACCCCGCTGAGCCATCTCGCAGGCCTGTTATCAGCCATCTTTACCCCCTACACACACACACACACACACACACACACACACACACACACACACACACACACACACACACCCTCTGCAGTGGTGACAAGCTCTGTTGCAGATGGACCCATCAGAGTGGCGATTTACCTGACCTTCCAAGTTGCTTGTTGAGTTGAAACTTACAGTATGTACCCTGGCAGGGTGGTGGGCATCCAAGATTTACCTTCTTTTTTATTTTTTAATTTTATTTATTATTTATTTGCAAGCAGAGAAGAGAGAATGCATGCCAGGGCCTCCAGCCACCACAAATGAACTCCAGATGCTTGTGCATCTGGCTTTTCGTGGGTCCTGGGGAATCAAACCCCGGTCATTAGGCTTTGCAGGCAAGCACCTTAACCACAGAGCCACCTCTCCAGCCCCAAGATGTAAAGCCAGACATGGTGGTGCATGCCTTTAATCCCAGCACTTGGGAGGTAGAGGTAAGAGGATCACCATGAGTTCGAGGCCACCCTGAGACTACATAGTTCCAGGTCAGCCTGGGCTAGAGTGAACCCTACCTCAAATAAAAAAAGATGTGCCTTCTTGAGAGTCTCGTTCTGACTTATGTACATTTCCAGTGGCCATCAGGCACACCCTTCTCTTCCAGGAGACAATGAGGACACGGCTGGATTGTGAGTCCCAATATGCCAAACACCTGCTGCAGAAGCAGGTGGTTTCTCAGCTCCTTAGACTAGCAGCTGGGCATAGTAACCCAGGTGAGGCTGGTTTTGCTGAGTCACTCTTCCTGGTTTTGCTGAGTCACTCCCCCCACCCCCTGCAAACCTTTGGCTGCTCTTCTGAGTTTCAGGTTCTTCACAACATTCAATCGGAAGCCATGGAACATTCCTTCAGGGAGGAGCAGTGGAGCAGGGTGTCCAGTCAGCTACCTCGGGCTCTCCAGTTACAGAGTTTCAAGTGCACTGAGTGACCATAGCTGAGGAAGCCTGAGACGCTCAGCATGCTGGGCACCTGGGTGTCTCTGACCCAGGCATCTGACTGCCACATACGATCCTTCAGCTGCCTCTAAATGATCACCAGCTGTTCACCACCAACTCCTCCCTGGAAGCCACATGGGGCCGGTTCCTGTTCTGACCCCAAACTGAAGTTGCTTAGGGCGGCCTGGGAAAACCTATAAATAAACAGGGAAGGCCAGGCCACTGGTTTGGATTCCAGGAAGTACAGCTTGGTAAACAAACCCTTTGGTCACCTTGCTCCTGACACCTGCTAGTGCTTGCTCAGGTCACGGGCTTCGCGGCCTGTGCGGAGCCTCAGCCACCCTGCTGAGTGGTCCAGGCAGGCATTAGCAAGTGAAGAAACTGGGGCCCAGAATACAGGTCCCTAATTCTCCTGGAGTCCGAGGCTCACACGATTCTATTTCTGCGTGCTGCTTCTGTTGTTTTCCGGCAGACTTTGTAGACCCAAATGATCGCAGTGCTGTTTGTTTCATGGTAGCTGAGAAGGGAGGGAAAACCCAGTGCCTTGGAATTGAGGTCTTCCAGAACACAGATCCCAAGACCAGGATGCCAGATGCGCACAGGCCCAGGCCCACACCTGGATGTAGATGTCCCACCTGATGACTCCAGACCCTGCTCCATTTTTCTCTTGCTTCTCCCAATCCCTCCTCTAGGCAGACATGGCGTTTTTAGGGGCACTGAGAAGGTGTTGGGAGTTGGAACCCAGGGCCTCAGACATGTTAAGCAGGCACTCCATGACTGATAATTCAAGCCCTCAGGTGCCACATTGTACAGCTGGCTTATGTGGGTAGTGGAGAATTGAACCTGGGTCCTCAGGCTTTGCACGTAATTGCCTTAATCGCTAAGCCGTCTCTCCAGCCTAATCTGTTTTAAAATGGCTTCATTTTCATAAAATTGAGTGTGTTGTTGTAACAAAGCCATTGGACAGTCCTGCAAGTAGCAAGGTACTTTCTCTCCTATATAATATTCTTTTTACAGAATTGTGTGAGAAATAAAATATAAACTAATTTATTTTCAGCCTGTTGGCTAAGATCATATATAAACATAATATAAAACAGATCCAACATTTTCCTAAGTACAGTACAGTATTGTCAACCACTTGCATAATGGTGAGCATCTGATCCTCCAGGCCCCACCCTACTTTCAAGCACTTTGCCAGCAAACCATTACTCACTTCTTCTTTTCCCAGCCCCCTGGCAACCACCATTCTACTTCTGTCTCTGTGATTTTGACTGCTCCATTCAAGTATTCATAGAACCCGGGTGCAGAGAATGGCTCAGGCCTGCAATCCCAGCTACTTGGAAAGCTGAAGCGGAAAGGATTGTATTTAAGGCTAGCCTGGACAATATAACAAGTCCCGTCTCCAAAATAAAATAAAATACACTTATGTAAAAGGAAAAGAAAATACCTCACACCTGGAGATGTAGCTCAGTTGGTAGTGCCTGCCTAGCACGCACAAAGTCCTGACTTCTAGTCACAGTACTATCTAAACCAGGCCTAGGGCTGGAGAGAGGCCTTAGTGGTTAAGGCGTCTGCCTGCAAAGCCAAAGGATCCTGGTTCGATTCTCCAGGACCCACGTAAACCAGATGCACAAGGGGGAACATGCATCTGGAGTTCATTTGCAGTGGCTGCAGGTCCTGGTGTGCCCATTCTCTCTCTGTCTCTCTCTGCCCTTCTCTCTCTCAAATAAATAAATAAAACATATAAACCAGACCTGGCAACACAGACCTGTAATCCCCCAGTGCTTGGAAGACAGAGGCAGTAGGATCTGAAGTTCAAAGTCACCTTGGGATGCATAGGGAGTTTAAGGTCAGCTTTGGCAAGAGGGTCTGGCCCCCAAAATTCATTTTAAAAACATATTCTGGGGCTGGAGAGATGGCTTAGCTTTTAAGGCACCTGCCTGCAAAGCCAAAGGACCCAGGTTTGATTCCCCAGGACCCATGTAATCCAGATGCACAAAGTGGTGCATGTATCTGGAGTTTGTAGTGGCTGGAGGTCCTGGCATACCTCTCCTCTGTCTGTCTTTGCCTCTTTCTCTTGAATAAATAAATAAAATATTAGCCGGGTGTGCTGGTGCACGCCTTTCATCCAGGTACTCGGAAGGCAGAGGTAGGAAGATCTCTGGGAGTTCAAGGCCACCCTGAAACTACATAGTAAATTTCAGGTCAGCCTGAGCTAGAGTGAGACCCTACCTCAGAAAATAAATAAGAACAAAGCAAAAATAAATAAATAAACATAATTTTTTTAAGCCAACAGGACTTCATTTCTAAACATTTTATTTATTTATTTGAGAGAGAGAGGAAGAGGCAGATAGAAAGAGAGAATGGGCAAGCCAGAGCCTCTAAGCCACTGCAAATGAACTCCAGACGCATGTACCCCCTTGTGCTTCTGGCTTACATGGGTCCTGGGGAATTGAACCAGAGTCCTTTGGCTTTGCAGGCAAATGCCTTAACTGCTAAGCCATTTCCTCAGCTCTTAAAAACCATATTTTGAGGCCAGGCATGGTGGTGCATGCCTTTAATTAATCTGAGGAGGTTGAGGTAGGAGGATCACTGTGAGTTCTAGACCAGTCTGAGACTAGACCAGGTAAGACCCTATCTTGAAAAAAAAATTTTTTTTGAGGAGACCATAGAGCTGTGATTGCAGTATATGGTTATAACTGTTACATTTTCTTTACATATAAACGTATTTAAATATTTTTAAATTAATTTATTTTTTGGTTTTCTGAGGCAGGGTCTCACTTTCTAGCCCAGGCTGACCTGGAATTCTTTATGTTGTCTCAGGGTTGCATCAAACTCAGATCATCTTACCTCTGCCTCCTGAATGCTGGGATTAAATGCATGCACCAGCATACCCCGATTTTATTTATTTTATTTTTATTTATTTGTTTTGGTTTTTTGAGGTAGGGTCTCATTCTAGCTCAGACTGACCTAGAACTCACTATGTAGTCTCAGGGTGGCCTCAAACTCATAGTGATCTTCCTACCTCTGCCTCCTGAGTGCTGGGATTAAAGGTATGCACCACTAGGCCTGGCTTTTATTTTATTTTATTTTTTAAATATTTTTATTTGTTTTCAAGCAGAGAGAAAGGAAGGAGAGGGAGAGAGAGACTGGGCATGCTAGGGCCTCTACCCACTGCAAACAAACTCCAGATGCATGTGCCACCATGTGCATCTAGCTTTATGGCCTTACGTGGGTCCTGGGGAATTGAACCTGAGTCCTTAGGCTTTGCAGGCAAGCACCTTAACTGCTAATCCATCTCTTCAGCCCTCCGATTGGTTTTTAGTTGTTGTCTCGCTTTTTCTGAGACAATGCTATGTAGCCAAGGATGACCTTGAACTGATCCTCATCTCCACCTTCCAGGTGCTGGGATTACGGGTGTGTACCACCATGCTGATCAAACTCGGAGCTTTGTGTGCGCTAGGCAAGGTACTCTAGTGAGTCTAGCTAGGCCCTAAAATCTGTATTTTATGAATTTTTCTCTCTTACCAGACATCCTCTAAATGGTGACCATGAAGCCTCATGTCCCCGAGTTCCTTACTTGGCTTTGGGGTGTTTTGAGTGTGAAATGCGACCCCCTCCACATGATCACGTGTTTCATGCTTAGTCCTTAGCTGTTTGGAAATGCTGTGGAACCCTTAGGAGGTGAAGCCTTGCGGGAGGAAGAGTGACATTGGGGGTGGGTGGAATCTAACAGGCAGGGGGCTCGCCTTCACCCTCCTGAAGCTGGCCTTGGTGGACACCTCCCCCAGCCTGATTGTGAGAGGCAGACACGTGGGAATCCTGGAAGGGGAGGGAGGCCACTTTGAGCAATGTGCGTTTCCTACCTTGGCTGCTCAGGTGCCTGAGACCTTCACCGGCACCTTCGCTGCCTCGGCTGGCTGACTGGGCCCTGGGGCTGTCTTCAGTGTGCTGTTGGCTGTTGACTTCCCCAGCGGGGAGGGCTGGAGTCTCGATGGCCTCAGTGGTCTTGTCTTTCCTCTCAGTGGTCTTATCCTTTCCCTGTGGCTTCTCCGCTTCTGAGGGCCTGGCCAGCAAAGGGCTGGGAGGATAGCAGGGAGTCAGGACAACCCTGGCCTCATGGGCCTGTAGCACAGCTGAGGGCAGTTGAGCTGGCTTGGTTCTGGGGTGTGTGTGTATGTGTGTGTGTGTGTGCGCGCGTGCATGTTCTAAGGTAGTCTCCCTCTGTAGACCTAGGCTGGCCTCAAACTCACTCCCAGGACTAAAGGTATACATATTACCACACCTGGTTTCTGATTTTTCTTTTCTTTTACACACACAGCTCAGCTGCTCTGTGGCCAGGGTGACTTGAAATTTGCTTCAGCCTCCAGAGGATCATAGGCTTGCGCCACCACGCCTGACTCGACCATTAATCAGTTCCTTTGCTCTCCACGGGCCCGGCACGCCTGCAATGTGCATGGTCTAATGGCCGAAGGGTGTCACTTCCCCAGAGGAGCCCTTCCGGAGCTGTACCCCCCCCCCCCCCCCCCCGCACTGTGAGCTGAGCTGCGGGGAACAGCAGCTCTTCCCTACTTCCCGGAGCTTGGCAGGGTGCGGAGCCAGGCAGACCTCTGCCACTTGGGGAGAGCAGCTGGAGGGAGTACCAGGGCATGGTGGCCCCTGCCCTTCATGTGCAACTTTGCCCATTACCAGAGGTGTCACTTGGGGCATGCCTCGTGTCACCCCCCCCCTTGAATGCCAAGGGAGACCTTGAAGATCAAAGGAAATAGCCCTCTTCAAGGGTGGCCTCTAGTGCTGTCAAGGTCCTTGCAAAGCCAAAGCTATAGCAAGACCTGGGGGGTTGGCTGAGCCCACTGTTGGGGTGTGCATAGGATTCCCAGGTCCCCTGCCCACTCATTGCAAGAGCCTCACACCAGCCAGCACAGAAAACATTGCTTTATTAACTGCGTTTGCCAGCACACGAGGAGTGCAGGGAGCTCCCTAAACCCAGGCCCTGGCGGGGCCCGGGGTCCAGAAGCCCCCCTGAGTGAGCAGGACAGGTGGGGCTGGGAGCAGCAGCAGAGGCAGCACAGGGTCATGCAGGGCACGGCGGGCGGGCACTGGCCACGTGGGGGTGACCGTACATTCTATTGCTCATCAAGGGTCGCGAACATGGACGATGTACAAAAAGGAGAAATAGGTCTTTGCGGTAATGAAAAATACATTTTTCTCTACAAAGGAATCTTTTCTAATACAAGAAAATAAATATTGCAACATAAGCCAAAAATAATTTAAAATTGCTCTTTTCAATATATTTTCAATATTTCTCTTGTATATTAACAAATGGCACATCACTTTCTTTGAAACAAAGACAGAAGGTGTCTCCTCCTGTGACATTCATATCACCTCCCTACCACCACCCTCCAGTGATTTGAAGCACAAAGTGTGCATCTAGAGGGAAGGCGGCAGGAAGTGCCTTAAAGAACAACCAAAGGTCCCAGAGTCAACCCTGGCTCTTCAGCCAATGTGGCCGACAGGGCCGAGGGCACCGAAGAGGAGCCTCCTCCTCCCCCTCCAGAGCCTCACTACAGGGATCCAGACTGTTGGGCAGAGCTTCAGGCATGGGTGGGCACAGGGTGGCCACATCTAGCAAAGAATAAGGAATTGCCAAGTCCAGCTGGGGCCAGTGCCGCTCTGGAACTGGGCGTTTGGATCTCTAGGCACTACCTGAGCAGGCCTTGCAGTAGGGTGTCTGTGCACGCCCACGGACACAAGACATGCTCTGGTGCACACCTGCGTGCACAGACCCCAACGCCTGTGCCTGGAAACCCCGGCGGCGTCTCCAAGGAACCTGAGGCCTTTACATTCCGAATACTCTCGTGCTTAACCGTCACAAAGTCCGAGCTCACTTAATAACATAAATGAGCAGTCTACCTTTCTTCTCCTGGTTTGTCTCAAAATACATCTATGATACATAAAAATACTTTCCTTGCACATTATCCTTGTGTCGTGTGATGAGAATGAGGTGGAAGGCAGCCAAGACTGGTGGGATGGGAAAGTAGCCAGCATGAGTTACAGAGCAGTTTCTGCCTCTCGGGAGGGGCGGCAGAGGTGGGCAATACTGAGGTCTACCTCTGGTCTGGAAAAGGTGCCTTGGTTGTGGGGGCAGCAAAGCCCTCTACACCGTGGGTAGTGGTCTGGGAGGGGTGCAGGGGCCGTGGCTAACGGGACGATCTGGAGGCTGTCTGCTACAGGGAGGGAGGAGAGACTGCATCCTTGTCCTCCTTGCTGCCTGGTGGACATCCTGTAAGTGGAGACAGCTGCCTGATGAAGACTGCCTTGGAGCCTAGCCTGGGGGAGGGCGGGGGACATCTGATAGACACCCGGGCTTTGCAGCACAAAGGCCCAGCGGACAGCTCGGAGCAGAAGCCAACCGTTACGAGGCGCCCAATCACGGGCCAGTGAAAGCAGAGGCTTTCTGAAACATTCCAGGTGCCCATCTGCCTGGCCAGTCTAAAGGCCCTGACAGTATTGCTCCAAAATTCCCAGGCAAAAGGCCAGATTCTCTACACTCGCCACCTCATCCCGACCCACAGAGCCCAGCCATGCTCCAGGGTGGAGCGCAGGGTCAGGGCGAATGCCGAGGCTGCTGGGCCCTGTGCATGCTGTCCTGGCCCTGCCCTGGCCTTTCGGTTGTTCTTTAAGCTCTCTTATCCCCTCTGCTAACTGCAGGGTCAGGCCACACAATTCAGCAGACGAGAATGGGACCCAAAGTGACCCGAAGCGTGGGGAAGGGAGGTCTGTTCAAAGGCAGTAAACAGAGACCGGGGTGGGGATGCCGATGGAGACACCGCGCTGTGCCCCAACTACCAAGGCAGGCAGGCAGACTAAGTCTACATCGTAGCTGATCCCATCCCAGGATTCTTGGAGCCCACCCTTCTCCCTCAGAGTCCGTTCAGATCAGACACGTTTGTCTGATCCTCTGAAGTCATTATCTTTGTTTCCGGTTTTGCTAAAACATATGAAATCACATGTCGGTGACAATGCCACTGTCGTACCTTGATAGCTTTGGAGTGGAGGTGGGTGAGGGTCAGGCCGCTCCCCATCCCGTGTATTTGCTCTTTGTGTATTTGCGTGGGGGCGGGGGACCACACGGTCAAGACGGTTTCCACGCTGGTTTCACAGTCAGGCTTTCCCCGGGGGTCTCAGGGTTTAGGATTAGTCACAGCGGCCCGGCTCAGGGTCTGAAATCCAACAGCAGCAGCAATGTCGTCTTCGAGGCCCGAGGCCTGCCCTGTTGCTGTGCGCCACGACTGGGTTTCTGAATTCTGTTGCTAAGGAACTCCATTTAAAAAGAAGTCCAAGTGACAAGGCGTCCGTCCTGGGCTGTGCTGTTATGGTCAAAGGATTCTTTGGCATTCATAGAATGATTCGACTGGTTCACTGGACTTTTGCAAGGTTCTGGTTGGAGAAGTTCTGGCTTTACCAGTGGTGGAAGTGACCCAGGAGTAATTCACAAAAGAAAAATGTTTTCACGGAATCCCTTTTTGTTTGTTCCCTGAGCTATCACCCTGGGGCCACTCCACTAAAATTCTTCAGAACTACCTGGGGGCTGGGGAGGTGGGGAAGGTGTGAGGAAGGAAAAGGGAAGTAAGGTGTTAAGGGACAGAGAGAGGAACATCCAGCAGACTTCAACTAGCCCCGGTGGACCGATACTGGCCCACCGGGCGCCCCGGGATCCCACTGCTTGTAGAAAGGACGCGGGCGTCTCCGGAAGGAGACCCGTCTCTTAGCAGGACTAGGAAACTTGAGAAGGCAATGGGTCTGGCCTGGTCAGCTCGGGTTGGAGCGAGCAAGACTTCGGCTGAGACTGGCCCCAAAGGAGGGAAGGAAGTTGGAGCCCCAGAGTGATTCTCTGCAGTGGGCTGCGCTGAGCCCCACGCCCCAAGCTGGGCACTGGCCCTCCCTTGAAGCCTGCCACCTGAACTGGTAGCTGGCTGACGGGGAGTCCCCTGAGTAAATGGCACAGCTCAGGAAGGATTCTGGGAACCCCTTCCCATGCCGCTGGGCACTGGCAAGGGCGGAGCAGCAAGGGAGGGGGGTGGCAGGTGGGAAGGCAGGCCTCACTCAGCTGACATGGGTCAGTCAGGAGCCAGGGGGCCCCTGGTACCCTCAGTGCTTTCTCATATAGACTCGTTGTGCTTGTGACAGTGAGTAGACTCTGGCTGGGTTACCACTTGTGATGCTTCTTGGGGGATCAGTGGAGTGCAGCAGGAAGCCCCCCACAACGGACCCCAGTGTCTTCTGGGGGCAAGGTGGGGCAGGCCCCGGAATGGCCCATCTGCCATAAAATAATGCCCAAATGACAGTTTGTGTCACCCAGAGGCAGCGGGCAGGAGTCCTGAGCTCTTCTTCACCTTTCTACATCTAGCCAGAAGCCCAGCAATGCCAAATGGGCCTGAACAGGGGTGGTACATAGGGCCTGGCACGGTCCCCGTGGCCAGAGCCATGGAGGGAACCCTAATGTCCTAGGCCAGCACAGAGGAAAGACAACAGTGTGGAATTCGGAACTCTCTCTATATTAAAAATAAAACCACAGAGTGGTGGGTCTGGACACTCAGCAGTAGGAAATGGCAGTTGTGACTGGGCTGAGGCCTTGTAGGGGACCAGGGTAGGGCCTGGGACAGGGTAGAGTGAGTTAGGAGGCTAGTACCCCCATGCGAACCACCTCCTCCGCCCCTGCTTCCCTGGAACCCCGCTGCATCCTGCTGTCCCCCGTCTCTATATCCGAGTCGCTCATCTCCCCATCAGAGAAGTAGCCATCGGCCTCGGTGTCAAAATGCAGGCTGACCTTCGGCCGTTCGACTACAGCAGACGGCGGGCCTGTCCCAGCATCGGGCCTGGCGCCCGGCGATCTCCGGGTGACTTTGCTCTCACGGGGTGACCGGAGCCTGCCCCAGGGCTTGGGGCTCATGGTCGGGCCAGGCACTTGGACATTCGATTCAGCAGCCACTGGGGGTGTCTCATCCAGGGTCTCGGAGGCCAGCATTGCGGGGCTTTCTGGGGCCGCTGGGACTGGACAGTCCCCAGCCGCAGGGCTGGACGGCAAGTGGGAAGACGTCCGCCGGGGTGGCTTCCTGGTAGGTGGCCCTTGCCCGCCCTTGCCACTGCCTGCATCGTGGCCCCAAGGCTTCTTGGGCGGCTTGTCTGCCACTGTCCGTGCACCAGACCCATCGTGAAGTGGCGGTGGCTTCTTTTTGACAGGCAGGCGAGTTCGGCCTCGAGCCTTCCTGGTGGGGTCACCAGGTCTCAGCGAGGGGTCCCGCATGAAGCTGAGCAGCGTCTCCTCATCCTGTAGCAGTTCTTCGGACAGCAGCCCCGGCGCAGGGTCTTCACGGTGCCCGTTGTTCAATGACCACTCGCTCATGGCCATGTCTTCCGCTGTGATCTGCACAGACTGTGCCAGCCAGCTGTTGAAGAAAGTGCCGTCGATGGGAAACGAGGTGGACAGACCTGAGCAAGGGAGAGGAGACAGGTTAAGATACCAGCAGGTGTATGGCCCGTCCTTCCAGACAGCCCGCGCGGACTCCGGGAGGCTCAGTACTGATCAGCAAGTGGACAGGATCTAGAATCACCTAGGGTATTCTGTGTCTGTGAGGGTGTTTCCAGATTAGGTTAATTAAGGTGTGAAGACCCACCCTCACTGTGGGTGGCACCATTCCACGTGTTGGGGTGCTGGCAGCTGAGTGCCAGCCTTCACTGCTCTCCCGCCCGCAGCTTCCCGCTCCTGCCACATGACGAACTGCATCTGAAATAAACCCTTCCTCTCTTGGACTGCTTCCTCGGGCACTGCCATAGCAACACAGGAAATAACAGTCACCCTCCCAACACCAGTGTGTCTTCTTCCCGCTTCCCTTGTGCCCAGGTAAGCCATCTTGCTCTGTCCTTCTCTCACCAATGGCACTGAAGAGCTGGGTGGGGGGCGGGGTGGAGGGGGGTGGCGGAGAATAAGGCCACAACACAGCCCTCCTCAACCGGGTATCACAACCCAGGGTTGTTAGCTTTGTAGGGTCAACTCAATTCTGGGCCTTCCCTCCTCTCCTGCGGCCTGAGAGGATGACGCACGCCCTGCAGGCACGCTCCCAGGAGGTTCTAGAATCCTCCCTCTCAAATTCTATTAAGAATTTCAGCCGGGCGTGGTGGTGAACGCCTTTAATCCCAGCCCATGGGAGACAGAGGACAGTCTGAGACTACACAGTGAATTCCAGGTCAGTTACAGTGAGACCTTACCTCCAAACAAACAAAAATATTAATGGTAAGAATTTCAAAGTTGCAAGGGCCTAACTTTAAACCAAGCATAGGCACCCCTTGCAACCTCTCAGGTTGCACGGAGAGGGACCCAAAGGAAAAGGGCCCTGAGGACACCACCAGAGGGCGCTGCATCTCTATGGATGGCCCCTCTGGGAAAGCACTTGGATAAAACAGAAATGAGAAGCCAGGTGGGGTGGTGCACGCCTTTAATCCCAGCACTTGGGAGGCAGGGGTAGAAGGACTGCCATGAGTTCGAGGCCACCTAAAACTACATAGTGCATTCTAGGTCAGCCTGGGCTAGAGTGAGACCCTACCTCGAAAAAAAAAACACCAAAAAACATAGTGGAGGAGACCCAGTATGGCATATTGGCAGAAGGTCTCTGTCAGATACCAGGGTCAACTCAGTTCTGGGCCTTCCCTCCTTCCCTGCGGCCTGAGAGGGTGGCATAGGCCCCACAGGGACCCCCCCAGGAGGATTCTAGAGTCCTCCCCTCTCAGAATGCAGAGAGCCTAGTAACCTCTAGGAAAATCTTAGCACCCAGGACCCTGGTGGGGCTCAGTGCCCTCCCAGTTAGAATTTCTTGGGGTGACAGATGAGGCTGAAGCCAGTCTGCTCTGCGGGGACCTGGGCAGGGAAAGGCCTGATGACCTCTGTGGGAAGTCATCTCCGCCTCACGTGGGGGTGGGGCGGGATGGTGTGAACTGAGGCCTGCCAGGCCGACAGCGGCCCCTCACTCACCCAGCTGCCCCAGGACCGAGTCGGGCCCAGCCTTCATCTTCTCTTTCTTCTCTGGGCTGCTGCCCTTGGGGCCATCTCGATCTTTCCTCTTTGAGTCCGTCTTCTTGCCTTTTGCTCTCCTTCCAGAGGGCTCTGCAGCAGGGATTGTGAGAAGGGGCACACACCTGAGTGGTCTTGATCAGGACCAGGAGCAGCACGGGGCAGCCAGGGGGCCTTCCACCAGCCGGGCGTACCCGCCACAGCAGCAAGGGCACAGGCGACGCACTAGAACTAGTCTGTTGGGGGCAGCAGGGGTGGGATGGAGGGTCATGGGCTAGACACAGCACCATGAGAGACCCTTGTGAGACCTGGACTTCACTGCGACCCATACAAACTAAAGTCCTTGACGAGTCTACACAGGTGGCAAAGACGCCTAAGTGCCATCTGGATGGACAGGCCAGGGTCTTGACTGCCAGGCTAAGGAGCTCAGGGTGAACAGAATGCCACCAGAGGGGCAAAGTCCTGATACCACAGCCAGGCCCCTTGATCGAGTGTCCTGGCTCAGTTTCCAGGTCTGCTCTGGATGGAAGTTGTGTGCTGCACACCTGACCCCTTGTATCCTCTGGGTTCAAGATCACTGCGCAGGGGACACGGCTGCCCAGCTTCTCCAGTGGCAGAACAACTCCCGAGCCAAGTTAAGGAAAGGTTGAGGGGTACAGCCTCAGCTCTGCTGTTAGTTCCCAGAACCTCAGGCCAGGCCTCAGTCTCCTCACCTGTGACATGGACCACTGGTCTTGCTCCCCAGGCCCCAAGACCTCAAACGTCTCTCACCCTGACTTTTCCCACAGCCCCACCTAAGCCTCTCTTCCTTCTCTAGTTGCGACTATGACAAGTTTCGGTTCCAAGACATGCTAGGATTCTTGTCCTCTTCGCTGACAAGCCCCAGGCCACGCGGGCCTCAGCAACAGGCTTGCTGCCTACACTCCACCCAACAGGACAAGTATCATGAAAGGCTGAGCCTCCACTTAGTGCAGAACAAGCCTTCTGTCCAGCAAGTCTCGCCCTGACTGGGTGGCAAAGCCCCCAGACCCAAAATCGAGGCACAGACCCTGTTTTGTGGCATCTCACGCCTCCTCACGCTTGGCTTCCTCCCTCGACCGCTGGCAGTTCCTGTGGCTTCGTCTGCAGACACAGGTAAGGCGACGGCCGGGGCTAGGGAAGCCTGAGCTGGTGCTTCACATCACCAGCAACGCCTCTGTCCCTACACTGCCACTGACTGCACGCCTTAGAGTGTGCCACCTAGAACACCCTGTCTCACTGTACGTGACCTCTGTGTGGCTGTGACCTGCTCTGACCCAGCTCTTGAGTCAGGTAACTCTTTTCTTTCACTTTGTTGTTGTTTTACTTTTCAAGGTAGGGTCTCACTCTAGCCCAGGCTGACCAGAAATTCACTATGTAGTCTCAGGGTGGCCTCGAACTCCCGGTGATCCTTCTACCTCTGCCTCCCGAGTGCTGGGATCAAAGGCGTGCGCTGCCACGCCCGGCTTCTTTCACTTTTTTCTGGAGGACAGGATTTCACTGTGTAGTTCCAGCTGGCCTTGCATTCACAATCTTCCGGCTGTAGCTTCTTGAGTGACGGGATGGCAGGCATGTGTCACCACACCCAGCTTCAACGCTAGTGGTCTCAAAGCGCGGAGGGGCAGCTCAGCTCTTGGCAGGGGTGGAGGCAGCCATTTGCTCCCATGGTGCCCAGGAACTCTCCACCCTCCTCAACTCTGGGCAGAGCTGACCCGCAGGATGGCTTTGCAGTGGCGGCCCACAGCTGCACACCCTTCTGCTCCCAAGTGACATTTTGGCGGGGGTGTTACGCACTGGCCCTCTTGACATGCCGGGAGAAGCCCATGATGGGCCGACACTGCACGTCAAGGGCTTCTCGGCCCTCTGGCTTCTGATACGTGTGCAAGAGAATTAAAGCAAAGAAGGAGAAAACACAGCTGAGGAGGGAGGCCTGAAACCTGTCCCACCAGGCCAGAAAAAAAACAAGCCTTGCCTCTTCTCTGGACAGCTGCCTCCTTGAGAAATGAATCCCTACGGCTCGCCAGCCTTCAGGGAGGCTCGTTAGCTTCTGCCCGCCTTGTCCCAGCCCCAGCACACAGCTGCTAGGATTCTGGGCCTGCATTTGTTCCCAAGCAAGTTGCTTCTAAACCAGGCTGGCCCGTGGAACCTGAGATACTCAAGGGCAAGCCCGTGAGCCACCATCTAGACTGGCTCCTTCCTACCAACAAACACAGCCAAGGCCTTGGCAAGTCCCAATCCAGGCCTAGGAACTACAATGGCAGAAAAGGGGGGGGGGGGGCGGACGACTCCCCCTGACACCATGGCCCACAAGGCCACGTCGACACACCCTTCTCGGGGCCCACCCCCCCACACGAGAGTGCATGCAGAGGCGGGCAGCAGTGAGCAAGAAAGGTGCCTACCTCGACCCAGGTCCTGTTCAATGTGTCTCATCTGCAGGTGGAATATCTGCTCCTGGAGCTTGCAGATGGCGTGTTTCGTTCTCTCGCGCCTTGTCACCATGTAGCACAGATTCCTAACCTGAGGAGACACAAGAGAGATTTCCCACCTAACTTGGGCACCCATCTGAGATCTTCCAGCCCGAGGAGCCCTGTTGCTGGAGAAAGCATTGCTTAGGACACAGGCCGTTCCTGCTGCTGCCTCGCCTGTTCAGAAGTCCGGGAATCCATCCCCAGGCCCCAAGTGCATCTTTGTTTTGTGTCCTCTTGGCCTGTGGCCAGGTAAGCCGGCAAGTCCACCTTCCTCCTCTGCTCTCAACATCCACGTTGAGCCAGGTGTGCTGCCTAAGGCCCTCTGACAAAGTCCACAGTGCTCCGGGGGTCACTGAGGTCTCCCCAGGTCACCTAGTTCTTGCCCAAGCAAATCAACTCTTTAGACACAAGCACCCCAACAATACCTGTCCTAAGGCACAGGTCCCAAGGTACCTGGGGCCAGAGAGAGATGTGACAGAACGGCCTCTCCACGTCTACCTGCTGCACTAGGATTGAGCCAGGCCCTGCGGCTGGGGTGAGCACTGGCACACCCCCAAAGACCACATTCATCAGTCTCAGTGACACACCTCAGCCTTAGCAAGGGCATCAACCTCTCCACTAACATGACAGGAAGAGCCCCTTGAGCAGACTGAGGGTCAGCTGGCTTGGCTCACAGGGAAGGTACGCGTTCTTCAGATGATCTGCAGGCACCTGAGGGCTGGATCTGATAGCTGCCTGTCCTCCTGGTACCTTACCCCAGGTTGCCACCGTCCCTAACTGGCTGCTTTCACACTTCAGGGGCCAAGACCAGGCTCCCTCTTGAGGGACTCCTCGGTGTGGGGTGGCTGTCACCTTCTGCTCAGGGACGCGTAGCCGGCAAAGCCGCTCAGCTGGGCTCCTGGTCCCACCGGCGTTTCCGGCTGCGCTGGTCTCAAGTTGGTTCACCCTTAGGGCTCAGTTTGGTCTTCATATCTTAAGTTACCTCAGGTGGCTGCTGGTTTAGAATGCCTGCTTGTTGGCATGACCCCCATTCCTCCTGGCCCAAGGCAGTGTGATCAGACCTTTGCTAGGTATGGCTGTCCCCTCTCTTCTTGAGACTGGATGTGAAGAAGATCCCAGAAGGCCTGGTCCAGGCTCCAGCCTCTGCAGAAATGGGCTGATGTAGACTCTTCTGTGGCATTCTATGCCCTTGTTCTGACCTCTGGCACGGCTCCCCTTCCAACCTTCCCGCACCCCTAAGCATTGGCTCAGCTCTGCATTCTTTTGTTTTGTTTTTGTTTTTTTTTTTCATGATAGGGTCTCCCTCGAGCACAGGCCGACCTAGAATTCGTTCGGTAGTCTCAGGCTGGTTTCAAGACGATCCTGCCTCTGCCTCCCGAGAGCTGGGAGGAGGCTGGGCTTAAAAGGTGTGCGCTGCTCTGCCCAGAACCCCTTTCTCACGGCCTGCCGCCCCAAAGGACAGGGATTCTGATGAAACACTCCTGGGACCAGGGCAGAGAACAAGGCTTCCTGGACGGAGGGACAGCAAAGCCAAGCAGGTGGTCACATACAGGGGCCCCAGACAGAGATCACGGGAGCAGTGCGTGGGGTGGAGGCAGGCTCCAAGGGTTGACTGAGCCCCACCAAGGGGAGCTGGGGCAGGGTGTTGACTGAAACGGTCATGCCCAAGCCTGCTCTGGGTGTATAGCCATGGCTGACCCACAGGGGGATATTTCCTGTGACGCTGGCTCATTCCACAGCCTAGTCCACCTCCATGAGGGCAGGCAGCATTGAAACCATCCCTCAGCAATCAGTGCTCTTGAAATGTGAACAAGAGCCCCCCTGCCCCTCAATCCTGAATGGTGTTCTCTGTCCAAGATTTCCAACTGCTGGGAGCCTCAGAATGGGATCTGATTTGTAAACAGGCTCTCAGTGGATACACTTAGAAAGAGACAACTCTGGACTGGCATAAGCCCTAAATCCATTACGACTGACGTCCCTATGAAAGGCCAGGTTATGACAGCAGTGACAGCCCCGAGCGAGGCCGGCAGAGGAGCGCGGAGCTAGAGCGTCCGTCTGGCTGGAGGATCTGCAGGCTGCAGTGTGGCTGAAGAGGGCTGGGAGATGAGAGCGAGAAGGGGAGACTTTGGGTGGCTGGTGTTGAAGATTCTAGAACACTGTGGTGGCCTGACTGGCATGCAAAGTCAGTGTCACCGTTCGAATGTGAAGTGCCCCCACGGCCTCATGCGTTTTGAATGCTTGGGCCCTGCTAGTGGCAGTCTGGGAACGTTGGGGCCTTGCTAGAGGAGGCGTGTCTGTGGGACAGGCCCAGGGGTTCGCAGGCCAGCTCCAAGCTCAGCATTTGGACTCCTTCCACCCAGCTGATGTGACAAGATGTCCGCTGTCTGCCATGCACGCCCTAGCGCGATGAGGCTTCGCTGGAAACTGTCAACTAAAATAAACACTCTCCTTCCATAAGAGGGTTTTTGGTCGGGTGTTTTGTCCCAGGAATGGGGGTAACTGCTACAGGGAGAAAGCAGGAAACAGGCTGGTGGGACGGCTCAGCGAGTGAAGGTGGCTTCTTGTTGCAAAGCCTAACGACCCAGGCTTGACTCCCCAGAACCCACATAAGGCCCGATGGACAAAGTGGCACATGTGTTAGGAGTTCATTTGTAGTGGGGGGCAAGAGGCCCTAGTGCGCTGTTCTCTCTGTTCTCTTTGTCTCCCTCCCCCTACTCCTTGCAAGTGGGGGCTGGGAAGGTGGCTCAGTGGCTAAAGGCGCTTGCATGCGAGGCCGGCCAGCCTGGGTTCAACTCTCAGTGCACCCACATAAGCCAGATGCAGAAAGTAGCCCAAGTATCTGGTGTTTACTTATAGTGGCAAGAGGTCCATACACACCCACGCATGCAGACAAATAAACAAAAATTTAAAAAAGGAAAGCAGGTAACACGAGCTTGACAGGAAAGGCCAGAATAAACATAAACAGAGAGACCAAATGACAAGGAGGCAAGCAGCAAGTGTCAGAAAGCGGCGGGGCCGGCTTCCACAGACCTCTGGCCTCTCCGCGCAAGGCCCCAGGAACAAGGCTCCCACGTGCACAGCTGAGCAGACATGGGCCTAGGAGCTTCAGGTCTAGTCAGGCTCTAGAAAAAAAAACTCTGGTACCGAAAGCAACAGCCATGTCCCTCCATGGTTTCACGGACAGTGTGGTTGCCAGGGGACACTAACTGGCATTTGAGGACTGATGTCCACTGGGGTAGTTTTTCTCTCAGCCGTGAATAATCCAAGATGGCAGTGGCCATGCCCGCCCCAGCTGCCTGCTGGGGAGGAGGACTGCTCTGGCTGGAACCCGACAGCACATCTTCTGGGCTGACCATACATGGGACTTCGTCCCCGTGACCCCCTGCTCCTGGCTCTCAGTGAACCCCTCGCCTAACCGTCAGGGAGGATCCCCAGGCTGGAGTACCAGGCCTCCCTTGCGGCTCTGCGGAGGCCACCCTTGAGGAGCACGGCGAGGTCTCTCTGGTAAGAGCTGAAACAAGCACGACCTACCACAGGCCCAGTGTTGGGGCTCATGCCGCCACCCTAGCACCAGGAAGCCTAAGGGAGGAGAATGCCACGAGTTCAAAGTCAGCCTGGATCACACGCTACACAATGAGTTCAAGGTCAGCTTTGGTTCCAGTGACAGCCCGTCTCAGCACAAAGGCACACACGACAACAAGCAACACAGGAGGACACTGTCCTCGCAGTGGCCAAGGCCAGCTGACTCCTTCCATCTCACGGGCAAGAGGACTGAGACAAAGGTACAGGGCTGGGGACAGCCGGATCACCCAAGGCCTCCGGCTTGAGCCCTCACCATGCACTTTCCCAATGGATGCAGGCCCAAACTGGCCTGGTGCCCAGTCACAGGCTCACACTCTCAGCTGTTGGCTGGAGGCCACGGTCAGAGACCGGGCTTGCTGGCCAGCCCACCACAACCACGGTGCTTTGCAGAAAGCCTTCCTCATTGCTATCCATTCACCTTGGTCAGTTACACGTGGCCACAAGAGGGCTTCTGGCCGGTCACCGAGTGTGTCCACACGGCTCACTGCTGTGTCCTCAACCTGCCTAGGCCACATCTCCCCTGGCTCTGCTATCAGCTGGCGCCCAAGGCTGCTGGGAAGCAGTGTTTGCAAGAGTCCAAAGTTGGCCCCGACTCTTTTTTTCTGGGTGATCGGATAGATGGAACCTGTCTTGCTTGGGCTTTGGAGCCTGCTCAGCCAGCTTGCTGGCATCCCAACCCAGTCAGATGCTGGCCCCTGTAGCAGCGGACACTGGGCTGGGAGGGCAGGGGATGATGAGGGACACATTTGCCCAGTAAATTTATAAAGACAGAGCCAACATCACCTTTCCTGACCTCAGCCCTCCCTTAGCTCAGGTCCAAAGTCAAACTTCAACACAGCTTCCTGTAACTTGATCCCTCTGAGCCCAGGTGGACCACACCAGCTACCAGGGGCTTCGAGGGCCTTTCTTACTGCTCCTTCCCCAGGAAGTCGCTCTGGGCTGCGCCCTCGGGCTGACTGGCACAGACCAGGACGGTCAACCTGATGCGTCGTTTGAGAAGTAGCAGGGGGAATAGCAATCTTCTGGAGACCTAAGGGTAAGGACTTGGGGTGGCCTCAGAGGTAACTCTGGAGGCTGCTGTGGTCTCACAGGGCTTGTGCCTAAGGTCCCTGCTTCTTGTGACATAGGCTGTACTGCCCAGTATGTGGTGGCTACAGCGCAGGCAGCCGGCCTTGCCCTCTGCCCTGGCTAAGGCGAGAGACATGTGATCCTTGCCAGCCGTCCCTTCCTCTGACCTGACAACAGGCTGGTGGCTGTGAAGCAGGGATCGCCCTTCCAAGCCGGGGCTGATGAGTGAAGTAAGGAGAAGGGGGAAGCCGGGTGCAGTCACCCCCACAGCATCCACCTGCTGAGATGCCCCACCCATTCTACACACTGGCTCACTCACTGCAGAGCGCAGCTGCCTCCGTCACACAAAGCTCTTCTGATCCCCTAACAGGGACCAGGAAGAAGGTGAGCGTGTTGTCTGTGGCCGTTAACGGACACTGACGCAATTCCGTTACACATGCTCTAGAACCGCATTTCCAGAGAACCCAGGCCAGGGTCCAGGGGTCGGTCCACAGACGCAGGCTTCCTGCTTCACCTCACTCATCCTCAGCTCCAAAGTGAAAACTCCTCTGACCCATCATCTGGCCTACAGAAGAGCATGTGTGCAACCCACCCTTCCAGGCCAGCCCTGTGACTCCTCCACAAGGCGGGCGTGACATATGCCAGCGCCTGTGTAGAAAGTGCCTACAGCTCCCAGAAACCCAGCCAGCCTCAGCCGATCTACGGCGCCCCCTCCTGATAAGGGGACAGACAACCCTTGCTCTCAATGCTCCAGGCAGTCAACATCTTGGACAGGAGCATCATGGGAAGCCCCAGCTCCTCCTCTCCTCCCCTCCCCGCCAACTGGGGCAGAATTTCATGCGTTAGGACCAGGCATGGGCCAGAGGCCAAGAGTGGGACAATAAATAGGCCTGAGAGCCTGGGTCTGTGCCTCTGGTCTGTGGCTAGCTACCTTTACTAAGCCCGAGAAAGGGCTGGGACAAAACGGACTCAAAGATCGAGAGCTGCCTGCTCCTCTGCCCTGCGAAACATCAGCGACCCGTCGCGCGGGCACTCACCCTCTCCAGGTCCTGCCGCAGGTGGGTGAAGAGCTTCAGGCGGCGGTAGAGCACGTCTTGCTCCTGCTGGGCCAGGTTGTCGACCTCGTCCGTCTTGAGCGTCAGCAGCGGCTGGTTAGCATTGGCTTTCCTCTTCAGCTTCCAGTACTGGTAGACGAAGTCCACGAGAGCCTCGGCCAGGTCCAGCCGCTCGGCCACCTCCGCTGGCTCCACCAGCTCGTAGAAGTCCTCCTCCAGCTGCTGCAGCCGCTGCTTGCGCAGGGTGACCCTCTCCAGGCCCTCACCAGCCGGGCTGGGCTCCACGGGCTCCAGCGTCGGCTCGCCCCGAGAGCCCCCGTCGCTGTGCTCCCGGCAGAAAGACTTGAACTTGACCTCGTCGTTGTCCGCTAATATAGTCCGCATCTCCAGGCCGTGGTCAAAGGCGCACGTGACGTGGAACGCTGTGACGCAGGAAGGCATGGAACACTGGACAGAGAAGAAGGATGGGGTCACGAGTGAAAGAAGCTCCAATAGGAAGGATGCGGGGTTCCCTCAGGGTGTCCCTAAGGGAGCACGACGCAGGGACACCCTGCACAGGACGGCATGGAACCTATCCTCCTGTAATGTGGAAGGCCCTCGGGAAGGAGGGACTGGGAGCTCTTGGACACCTGGAAAGGTAATGGGACTAGCCCCAGACATCTCGAGAAAGTCAACAATCAGAAGGCAACTTGCGCAGGCCAGGTGTGGCAGCACACACCTGTCATCTAGAACTTGGGATGTGAAGGCAAGATTAGGTGCTTAAGGGCGGCCTCCACTCCACAGCGAGTTTGAGGCCGGCCTGCCTGGGCTACGTGAGAACCTGTCTGAGGAAAGAAAAAGGGGGGGGGGGTGACTTTTGCATCCCCTCTGGGGATAAGCTGCATTGTCATTGGGCAAAATGCCTTTGGGATTTGAAGGCAGCCAAGGAAAGGGCGCTGAGAGATCACTGTCTCCTCCACCACAGGGCCGAAGGCAAGGGTCTTTCCCTCACTTTGCCCTCTGGGAGGAGGGACTGCAGCTGGGTAACAGTCTGTCCCTCCCAGTCTTGGACAGCAGTGGCTGTTTCAGCAGCACTGCCATGGGGTCAGGCCCTCCTGGAGTTCTACAACAGGCAGAAACATCCCTAGTATATTTGTGAGGACAACTCTGTTGTTGGAGAGATGGGAAGGTGGAGGGTGTCCTTCCCCCAGACTACACATCTCAAGCACCAGCATCTCCTGGGACTTTGTTAGGAATGCAAGTTCTCAGTCACACTCCACACGGCCTGCCTGAGAACCTCTGCAGAGGAGACCCGTGAGAGCCGTGTGCGTGTGACAGCCTTAGTGACTCTGGTGCTTTCGGCAGTGGGGACCACTGCCACAGACAGACCGGTGTCCCTGTGTCAGAAAAGCTACCTGAGCTGGAGAGGGCGGCTGAGCTCCATCAAAACAAAACACAGCAATGTCTTTCTTAGCGGTTAAGGTGCTTGCCTGCGAAGCCTAAGGACTGAGGCTTGATTTCCCAGTACCCACATAAGCCATATTCACAAAGTGGATTATGCATCTGGAGTTGGTTTGCAGTGTCTAGAGGTCTGGGTGCACCCATTCTTTCTCTCAACTATATAACTATATTTAAAAAACATAAAGGGGCTGGAGAGATGGCTTAATGGTTAAGACACTACCTACAAAGCCTAAGGATCCAGGTTTGACTCTCCAGAACCCATGTAAGCCAGACGCACAAGGTGGCACATGAGACAATTCTCTCTCTCTCATAAAAAAGATTAAAAAAGAATATGAAAATAGGCCAGTGCATTATTTATTAAGCCCCAAAGGAAAGACACCTTTTCAGCACTTCATGGGATAGAGGCCTGCACTCACTCCCAGGAACCCTGGTCCTCCGGGGTGGCTCCCGCCCTGCACCTCTCACCAGTGGTTTGACTGCAGTAGCAAGGGATGGCAGGTGGAGACGGCGATAACCAATGGGGTTTGGGGTGCCCCAAGTGTGCCCCTCTTGCCAAGCAGAGCACTCTGGGCAGGGGGAGGAAGCGGGCCACACACCTGGATGCAGGTGCCTGTGCACTCCTTGCAAAGGCTGCAGGACAGGGCCCAGCGGCTGGCCGGGATATGTGAGATCTTGGTGATGGGCTCCATCTTCTCAGGGCATCCGATGCTGACCTGGGCAAGACACAGGGAGGTGCCATCAGTCCCAAAGTGGGGGGCTTCGCTGGTTGAAATCAGGCTGTGAGTCCCTCCCTCCCTGGCCCAAGCTGATCACTGGGTGACCGTGTGCTCACTGGGAGCTAACCCCCGGAGTGTTTGTGTGTGAACACATGTAGCTGGCATGTGGGATTGTGGGAGTGGAGGTGGGGGAGAAACTTCTGAAACTAAGGCCTTAACAAAAGCTTTAGAATTCTTGTTATAATTTATCACTTTTTTTCCTGAGCACCAAGAAAAGTCCTTATGGCATTTCCTCCTGGGCTCTCCTGCCCAGGAAGGAGATTTTATATATATATGTATGTATATATATATATGTCTTTGCTGAGCCCTGTCTATGGAGACAGGCCTGCCACTGAGTTCGAGTCTACTAGACACCAGCCCCAGGAAGCAGAGCACTCTGGTCTTTCCACTAGTGCTGAAGCCTGAAGACAGAAGATGAGCCCCTCTCCAAAGGGCTCTTAGGATGGGGTATTTATTGGGTCACTTTGTCCCTGCTGTACTCAGCCCAGGGGACACTGAGAGACATCCGAGCCTCCAAGGAGCAGAGCTGAGAGAAAGCTGACTAAGGCTGACACAAGCCATCCCGAAAGCTGACAGGCACTCTGGTGAGGCCTCTGGGCTGGGATGCTCAGGGGGAGAGCCGCGGCGCGTGCTCGCGGGGCCTTGGGGCTTGTTTCAAAGAACAGCCAACACTGGAATGCAGCCTCAGTCTGCAAGGCCCACAGCAGAGCTGGGGACAAGACTTGTGAACTTTAGCATTTCACGTTTTGTTTTATTACCTTATATTTTATTTTATTTTGGTTTTTCGAGGTAGGGTCTTGGTCTAGTCCAGGCTGACCTGTAATTCACTATGTACTCTCAGGCTGGCCTCAAACTCATGGTGGTCTTCCTACCTCTGTCCCCGAGTGCTGGGATTGAAGGCGTGCGCCACCATGCAGGCAGGGTCTCATGTAACCAAAGGCAGGCCCTGACCTCGCTACGTAGTTGACAATGACCCTGAACTTCTGACCGTCCTGCCGGCACCTCCCCAGTACTGCAGCTACTGAACACCGCCAGGCCCGCTTCATTTGCATCTTTTAACAAACAGGTCAATTTTGGTTGTAACCCCTGCCTTGTCTTGATGAACCCCATAACCTATGTCCCCTAGAGTAGGCTGTTTCATAACTGCTGTCTAGGCCTCAGGCCTCCCTCCTGAACACCACCCCGCAACGCCCATGGCCTTTGTCCTCAAAGAAACTACACCTAAACGGCGCCCAGGTCCATAGACAACGTTCCCCACGTTTCCCTAGTTCTTCCCAAGACCTCACCTAAGACCCATGTCTTGTCTTTTCCTTTCTTCCTTTCTCCCTTCCTTTCATTCTGAGGTAGGGTCTCACTCTAGCCCAGGCTGACCTTGAACTTACTCTGTAGCCCCACACAGAGCTCGAACTCATGGCAATCCTTCTACCTCAGCCTCCCCAGTGCTAGGACTAAAGACATGCACCACCATGCCAGGCTCGACCCATGTATTTTTCATGGGAACATACAACAGCCTCTTCTCTGCTGAACTCTGTCACCCGAATTCTGCCCTGGCCCATGCTGACCCATTTCCCTATGTGCCATTCTCTGGGTTTTTCCAGGTCCCATGCCTACCCACCTCAGGAATCCACAGAGCACAGCTGACATGCACCCACTTGGTACCACTTCTGGTGGGCTTCAAGGCTCCTCCTCGCTTGGGGCAGAGCAGGCACTTGGGCTGGACTCCCAGGGCACATGTCCGGCAGAGCCAGCTGCCTGTAGGCACCTTAAGGATCCCATAGCATGCCTGTGGACAGAGCAGGTGGTCATGGGTCAGGACCTTGGCCAGCTGGGTGTTGTGGTCAGTAGCTAGTTGTCACTGGTGCTGGCCCCCACCGCCGGCAAGGAGGATTTCTGAGGGCTCACAATTGGCTGGTCTGAGAAAGTGCTCAGACGGCCCGCTCTCAACCTTAGGCAGAGGGTCCTAACCAACACAGGCTTCAGGGAGTGGCCTCAGATCGCTTTCAAATTCAAAAAATTTAGAATATAAAATTCTAACCCTCGTAGGCCCAAGGCCCAAGCTTTCATCCTTCTTACACAGGAATCTGTGAACAGGTTTCCCCAGACATGCCGTGGGTATAGGAGACACGCGTGAACCCAGGGGCAGCTGAGCAGCTGTCACCTCCCGCTGCCTCTCAGCATCCCCGGGGCTGGAACAGTTGCACGGGCCAGAGTGGGTCTCCTGGGTCCTAATCAGCAACACCCAAGATCTACAGCTTCAGGGGCCTAACATGAAGAAAGAAAGAGGGGCCAGAGGGACAGCTTAGCCATTAAGGAGCTTGCCTGAGAAGCCTAAGGACCCAGGTTCGATTCCCCAGTGCCCAGGTAAGACAGAGGCACAAGGTGGCGCATGTGTCTGGAGTTTGTTTGCACAGGATAGAGGCCCTGGTGCACCCATTCTCTCTGCCTCTTTCTCAGCCTCATAAGTACTCATAAGTAAATAACTAAATAAACAAATAAGAGGAAGAAAGGGGGATCTGGCCAGATTGGGCCTGATTATAATAGAAGTAACCCTAACAAGTTCTCAAGGGACTGGGGATGGGGCTCAGTGGTTAAAGGCACTCGCTTGCAAAGCCTGCTGGCTTGGGGTTCAGTTTCCCCGGCCATGTGGACATCCGTCTGCATGCACAGAAATAAACAGTCACGCAGCTCCCGAGGGTCAGAACCACGCTCTGAAGGCCGGCAGCCGTGGGCTCTCATCGCTACCTGGTGTGGTGCCGCCGCCGCCGCCACTTTGCAAGCTCAGGGCGTGAAGAGCTGGGGGAGGGGCACTCGGGCCCACCCAACGGGCATGGGCTCTCATGCGGCCTGAGGGCCAAGCCAGGGGCCCTGGGTACTCATGGTGCCCATGGGCTCCTCGACAGCAGACCACCATCCCCTGCAGCGGTCCCCCTCACCCGGCCGGGGCAGTAGTCAGTGTGGGCGGTGGTGGCCGCGCACCTGGTGCACGCAGACGTCGCACTTGTCACAGAAGACCATCTCGTTGCCGTCCTCGCCCTCAGGGGAGCGGCACACGTCGCAGACAACGTCCTCGTCATACTCGATGCCCAGCCCCTCCTGCGTCTCGATGGCCCGCGCCATGTTCTGGTGGCACAAAGTCTCCAGCTCCTCCAGGACCCGCTCCAACGTCAGCTCGTCCAGCTCCGGCCTCTCTGTGGAAGGACAACAGGGACACTGCTGTCGGGCATCCGAGCGCTCCCGAGTGCCAAGGAGGTCTCAGCCCCCCGGGCGGCAACAAGCAGAGCTGAGGTGTGATGGGCACCCTGGGAAGCGCCACCATCCTGTGAGCTTCACCTGGGTCTCAGCTCCATCCAGGAAACTGGACAGGCTGGGCCACCCCCCACCTGTGGGCTGTCTTCACCCTCCACAGCGTGCCCATGACCACGTGGACACACGGATATGCATGAATACCATGGGGTGTCTCTGGGGTACAGCCAGCCCCATGATGAATCCACTGCTTGTGCTGCATAGAGGAGAGATGTTCTCAAGGTGCTGAACACAGCACAGCACCTCTCCAGGGACTGTGGTCATGGACCCTGGCTGCACCCATGTGCCCACTTATTCTTTTGCGTTTGTTTATTGAGGTAGAGTCTCACTCTAGCCCAGGCTGACCTGGAATTCACTATGTAGATCTCAGGGTGGCCTCGAACTCACAGTGATCCACCTACCTCTGCTCCCGAGGAGTGCTAGGATTCAAGGTGTGTGCCACCACGCCCAGCTGTGCCCACTTATTCTTATGTGACGTTGATGCCCACAATATTCCCAAGAGCCCTGTGAATTATGTGACCTTACCATCTCTACCTGGCAGCTGGGGAAACTTTAGGAGGCAGACACTGAGACCCACGCCCGTCAGTAGTGCAGCTGGGAGCTCCCTAGACTCGACCACTGGAGATACGGGCTGGGAAGGAAACGCTGCCTCCCACTTCCAACCCGATCCCATGCCCAACTTACCCATCTCCTTGAGCTCTGAGTTGAGGAGCTCCAGCCAGTAGGCGTCGATCTCATCCAGGTCATAGCGGCTGCCCCCTGACCAGTCGGGCTGGGAGCTCTCGCCAAGTGCAGGGCTGTTTGGGGACACTTGCAGAGGAGGCCCTTCCAGGGGCGGGAGGACCCTGTGAAAACATACGTGGTGTGGTGAAGGTGGGGGCCTCAGCCTGCGCTATGACGCTCAATGTCCTGCATGGCTCACTGCCTCCTCTGTCAGCGGCTTGCCCTGTCCCCTTCCTGTCCCCTGTAGACTGAGATGACGGAATTTACAGGACACAGAAGACCCAAAGGGCTATGGGACAGAGCGGAGTGGGCGGGAGAACCACCCTTAGACCTGGCCCACCACATCCACGTCCACCCTGCCCAGCCAGGGCCACCCCCACCATTCTCCTGCCAGGGTGGCTGGGACTTGCGCACTGCCCTAAGCTAGCCACTTGGGGACAAGTGGGATAGAGGTACCTGAACTCCAGGTCCTTTGGCACATCCCTCCAAGCAGGAAGGGGTTAAGGACAGTCTACAAACCCTCATGATCCCTGGCTCCTCCTTCACCAGAGTACGGGAGCATCACAAACTTGAAGCTGGGCTCCCCTGAGGTCAGAGGGGTGTAGACTGAAGAGCCTGCCCGCACCTGACCCTCCCCAGGTATGCCACATGGACGGCAGGAGCGTGCCAGCGCGACTGCTTGTCTCCCCAACCCTCAAGTGCCTTGCATACTGTCCCGGCTCACAGCTTGGAAGGATGAGGCTGCGAGCAGAGACCAAAGCCTCGTTGTAACCACGAGTGTCTGCTCCCTGCTGCCCTTGCCACCAACTGAGCTAGTAACAATAACTGCACCTGCCTCAGGTGTCTGTAGCGCATGAGAAGCTCTTGGCAAGGTGCCCCGCACAGGGGAAGCACCGTTTGGGGAATGTCTGCCTTGAGATTTCTAGATCGTCCGGAATCTTGCCTCTCCAGAAGTGGTATGAGATAAAGGGCCACTCTGCCTTGGCAGCTTAGGGTCCTCTCCACATGATCTTGGATGCCCTTAGGTTCCTGAGGCCAGTTCAAAACACTAGCCCTTGCCACCCCCTTCCAGGTCGCCATGGTTATTGCCTGGAGCCTTCGTCTGGCAGCCCTGCCAACTCAGAGGCCCCTCGGTTGCCCGGGAGGCCTCCTGGGGTCAGAGGCAGGACTGCCAGGGGCTGTGACTCAGCGCAGGCCGGGCAGGGGAAAGCAGGGTCCTGGCTGAGCTGCGGGAAAGGCCCCAGGCTTCAGGAAGCCTTTGGTGTCAGCAAGGGGACAGGAAGGATGCCAGGCACGGGAGGGGAGGGGGAGCCCGAGGCTGAAAGGGAGGGTCGCGTGGGCAAGGAGACGGGACAAGGGTGGAAGGTCAGCTCCAGCCGCCCCGAAAAAAACACGTGCGACCTGAGTTGACAGTGATGACAGGACCACCAAACAGAAGCAATGAATACCCTTGCTTCAACAAAATACTGCCTTTCCCGAGAAACTGTCGCTCTAAATGAGCACCTCCTTTAAGAGCACAGCCTGTAATTGTGTCGCAGTTCAGCTCTGTGTGCGCCCTAAGCATACACTTAGGCACCTGGACACGCCTTGTCCAAGCAGCCAGCTCCTAGCCTAGCACTGCTCCCAATGGCCAGCCGGGACCAACGTCACAGGCTTCTCTTCAGGGAGGGAGGCAGGGCAAGGGCTGGGGGCACACACTAGAAAGCACCCCCTGGGGCCACATCTTCACCTACGCCTCCTCCTCACTCTGGCTATGAGGGAAGCTCTCCACCTGGGTGTCCTCTCCTGACCCCAGGCCAAGGCCTCCCCTTCAACCTCAGCAAGGAGGAGGGGAACTGGGCCAAGTCCTACAGGGCAGACACGGTCTCCATCCCAGAGAGACTGACACCTGAGGTCTGCTTTGCCCTGGTCAAGTCTTCCCTGGCCAAACACAAGGAACACTGAGTGCAGCGCAGGCCCTTGCTCAGAGTGGCTTCACGCCCGCTCAAAGGCCAGGGAGGGACAGAGCAGAGAGGCGGGGAGAACAGTCAAGACAGCAGGCCTGGGGCACTTGCTCTAGGCCTCGCAGGGACTACCCGGCGCTAGTTTCTGTGACCTGTGACTTCCTGGCCCAGCAGATCACTAGACCCTGACGGCCCCACAGGAAATTCCCCAGAATTTCTCAACTTCCGCATCTATAAAATGGGGACCGTTCTATGTACCCTGAAAGACAGATCAGTGAGTGAGAAGATGAAGGTGAGAGGCTCAAATTAGAAGATTTTCCACTCATTCTGCCCATGGTACTTGTCATAAAAGTTTCCAGAAAAGGCTGAACAGGGCTGGAGAGGTAGATGGCTAAGTGGTTAATGCACTTGCCTGTGAAACCTAAGGACCTAGGTTCTGTTCCACAGTACCCACGTAAGCCAGATGTACAAGGTGGCACATGCTTCTGTAGTTAATTTGCAGTGGTCAGAGGCCTTGGCACACCCATTCTTTCTCTGTTTGCCTCTTTCTCTCTCTCTCTTAAATACATTTTTAAAATATATTTTTTTTTAAAAAAAGGCATTGAGCCGGGCATGATGGCGCACGCCTTTAATCCCAGCACTTGGGAGGCAGAGGTAGGAGGATCGCCATGAGTTTGAGGCCACCCTGAGACTCCATAGTGAATTCCAGGTCAGCCTGGACCAGAGTAAGACCCTACCTTGAAAAACTGAAAAGGGCATCAAGAGGGAGGGACAGAAGGAAAGAATGGGTGTGCCAGAGTTTCTAACCACTGCAAACAAACTCCAGACACATGCATTAACCTCATGTATCTGGCTAACTTGGGTACTGGGGAATCAAACCCAGGTCCTTAGGCTTTGCAGGTAAGCACCTTAACCACTAACCCACCTCTCCAGCCAAATAAATAAATAAATAGTCTCACTCTAGACCAGGCTGACCTGGAATTCACTCTGTCTTCTCAGGTTGGCCTCGAACTCATGGCAACCCTCCTACCTCTGCCTCCCAAGTGCTGGGATTAAAGGCATGCGCCACCATACCCAGCTTCTAATAAAAATATTTTTTAGGACCCTGGTTCGAGGCTTGATTCCCCAGTACCCATGTAAGGCAGATACACAAGTTGGCACAGGCATCTGGAATTTGTTTTCAGTGGCTGGAGGCCCGGATGCACCCATTCTCTCTTTCTCTCTCGCTCCCTGTCTCTCTCTCTGTGTCTGTCACTTTCAAATAAATAAATAAAAAACAAAGGGCTGGAGAGATGGCTTAGCAGTTAAGCGCTTGCCTGAGAAGCCTAAGAACCCCGGCTCGAGGCTCCATTCCCCAGGACCCACGTTAGCCAGATGCACAAGGGGGCGCACGCGTCTGGAGTTCGTATGCAGTGGCTGGAGGCCCTGGCGCGCCCATTCTCTAGTCTCTCTCTCTATCTGCCTCTTTCTCTGTCTGTCACTCTCAAATAAATAAATAAAAATATTTAAAAAATTAAAAACAAACAAAAATCTGGGCTGGGAGTGGTGGTGCACATCTTTAATGGCAGCACTCAGGAGACAGAGTTAGAAGGATCACTGTGAATTCCAGGTCAGCCTGGACTAGAGCGAGACTCTACATTAAAAAAAAAAAAAAAAAAAAAGGAAAGAAAATAAAGAGAGTCTAATTGGAAAGAAAGAGATTCAGTGGAAGGGGACTGGGAAGAGGGAAAGGGGAGAGGATTATGATCACAGTATTATTTTCTGTATTTATGGAAGTCATCAATAAAAAGAGGGCTGGAGAGATGGCTTACCAGTTAAGGCACTTGCCTGCGAAGCCTAACGACCCAGGTTCAATTCCCTAGAACCCACATAAGCCAGGTGCACACAGTGGTGCATGCATCAGGAGTGCCTTTGCAATGGCTAGAGGCCCTGGCACGCTCATTCTCTCTCCCTCTCTCTCTCTCTCTCTCTATTAAATAAATAAGAATAAAAGTTAAAAAAGAAAAAGTTGGGAATGTTCCCGAGGAAGCCAGGGCACTGTGAACATGTGCTCTTCTCTCCATGTCAATGGGTAACGCACCCTGTGGGTACTAAGGTGCTGGTACAGAAACATCTACCATGAGTTACACCAGTGGAACCACCTGACATTGACATCAAGAAGGACGACAGGTGGTTGGCTGAGTCTGATTGGGAGTCCTCCCTCTGCTCCATGGATCACTTGTTTCTTCCTCCCTGTCACCTGGGCTCTGGCACACTTAGTGACAACTTGGCACAAGAATTCTCACCGAGTCCTGACCACAACTCTATCAAGCTGACAGTGGTACTGGCCCTGTTCTGCCTCCAGGAGGTCACATGTCCTCAGGGTGACCAGGTAAGGCTACGAAACTGGCTAGGGACTTGGCCTATGTTAATGGCCATCGAAAGGGCGGTGGGAAATAAGACTCCATTCTTTTCATTCATTCACTCATTCATTTGCCCAACTCATGCTCCCAGTGCATCCCTCAGGCCTTCCAAATGGGGCTAGAGTTCCCCTAACTCCCAGAGGGCCCCACACAAGCCCAGGTGGCATTTGGCCCTCAGGAAACACTATTAGGAAAGGCCTTCCAACCCAGCCCCCTGGGAGCACATTCCCACATTCCCGGGGATGTCTGGTCTCACCTGTAATCTCACACCTAGCCCAGGACTGGCAGGACATAGGCTCTTGGCATCTATGGGCCAGTCACAAGTATGGTTGGCAGGAAGCAATGGTGTCAATGTCAAAGGAATAGACAGCTGTGACCTTTGCCCCGGGAGTAGAGGCTGTCAATGACCCAAACTGCCTCTCTAGGGCAGAATGGGGGCAGGGAGGCTGGAACACTCTTCCTTCTCCGGAGTGGGATGTTCTTCCAGGGTGAAAAAGAAGCACTTGACTTGATTCCATGGCTGGAGGCAAAGCCTACAGGATGAGGCCAAGTCCTGCAAATCTCTGTCCCTAAGACCAGCAAGGCATAAAGCTCATCTGTGGTCCAGCCCTGGCAAGGCGGCCTCCTCAGAGGATGGCACCATAAAGTGTTTCCTGAGCTTGTACCAGGCTCCTCCTCCTAAGAACTTTATAAAAAGTCCTTTGAAAAAACATAAAAAAGCATGCTATATTCTCATTATCAGGGCTAGTGAAGTGTCTGGAGAGTTCCCTGGCCAGATCTGCTTGATGTCTGAAATGATATTAACCTATTACCCCTAGCCAGTTCTGCAGTGATGTGCAGGTCCTAAGCCAAGAGTTTTCCAAGAATCCTCTCACTACACCATGACACAAGGAAGATACTGCTATCATTCCCATTTCATAGGCAAGGAGACCCAGAGAGATGACATTTCTGCCCAAGGTCCTACTGACAGTGTGTGACAATTTGGACCCAGGCAGCCTGGCTCAAGAGCTGAGCCCAAATCCAACGCTCAAAGATGACCTGCCAATATTTTTGCAATCATGTTTTCTTGGAGAAGAGAATGAGACACCAAATAGAGACAGGCCATAAAAATCCCAGAATCCTGGAACTAAAAAGAATCCCAGAACTAAGCTGGGCGTGGTGGCGCAGGCCTTTAATGCCAGCACTCGGGAGGCAGAGGTAGGACGACCGCCGTGAGTTCAAGGCCACCCTGAGACTACATAGTGAATTCCAGGTCAGCCTGGGCTAGAGTGGAAAAAAAAAAAAAAAAGAATCCCAGAACTGGCCGGTCCTTTACCACAAAACCGCCTGGGCTTTGTTTCCGCCGCGTCCCCAGCAGCCCTAGTCTGGCCGCCTGGCTCACCTCACCACAGGCTCTGGAATGGCCTCCGCTCCGGCAGGCACCTGCACACCTTTCTCCCACTCCTGTCGCCACGGGTCTGCCAGGATGTAGTAGTCATCTGGGCTGAGCTGGTAGGAGTCCGGGATCTTCATGGCCGTGATCAAGTCTGTCCGGAAAACCTGGTGAGGGTGAGACAACAGAGTGTCTTCACACCACCTCGGGGAGGGTGAGAGGAAAGACAGAGTGTCTTCACACCGCCTCGGAGTGGTCGGCCAAGGGAGGAGGCAAATAAATGCGACTGTCTGGTCCCTTACGAATGGGACAAACAAAAGCTGTAAACACACACTTTCTCAGAACCAGCACACGCCTGGCCCACAGTAATGTGCCGCCACTGTGAT
Organism: Jaculus jaculus; assembly: GCF_020740685.1. NCBI lineage: Eukaryota > Metazoa > Chordata > Mammalia > Rodentia > Dipodidae > Jaculus > Jaculus jaculus. The sequence continues at coordinate 5,607,852 of NC_059107.1, read as the reverse complement.
GAATGAAATTCACAGTTCTGATGCAGTAACAGACCGAATCGGAGACAGAAGTCTGACTGGATGCAGGGCTCCCTGCTCTAGGTATATGAATGCTGTTGAAGGTGTGTGAAGACTGGACCTAACTGAGCAAGGAGCAAGAAGAATGGACAGATGGCTCAGAGGTTAAGACACTTACCTGCAAAGCCTAAGGACCCAGGTTTGATTACCCAGTACCCACATAAAGCCAGATACACAAAGTGGTGCATGCATATGGAGTTCATTTACAGTGGCTGGATGCCCTGGCATGCCCATTCTCTCTTCTTGGAAATAAAACTTTTAAAAAGGAAAAGCTACAGACGGGTGTGGTGGCTCATGCCTTTAGTCCCAGCACTTGGAAGACAGAGGTAGAAGGATCCACTGCGAGTTCAAGGCCACCCCGAGTCTACCTAGGTGCATTGTGAATTTCAGGTCAGCCTGGGCTAGAGGAAGACCCTGCCTCGAAAAACAATAAACAAACAAACAAAAGAACCAGGCGGAGGCCAGGCATGGAGGCTCACACCTAAAATCCCAGCACTTGGGAGGCTGAGGTAGAAGGATTTTTGAGCTGGAGGCCAACCTGGGCTACGGAGTAAGTTCCAGGTTAGCCTGGGCTAGACTGAGACTATCTCAACCCTCCATTCCCGCCCCCTGCAAACAAACAAAAAAAAATAGTATGAGGCACCAACCTCAAGACATAGAACACGACCTTACGTAAGTAGTAAAGGAAGAAGCTAGGCTCAGGGCAGCTCTGGGGTCTCCAAGATCCCTCACGACAAGGGCACTGCTTCCTACTTCAGCGGGGCTCTGTGTCACCACCCTCAGTGCGGTGGCATGGAAACGGTCCTCCTCTTTCATCAAACCAGTCCAAAGTCCTGAGAGCCATGAGGCAAGGAGGCTGGCTTTGTGTTACTTCTGTTCCCTGAGAGGGAAACGGCTCGTTGCGCTCCCCGCTTACTCCTGAACAGCCTTCAAACCCATTCCCCGCTGCCAATGGTTACATCTGCCCCGTGCCACCCCACCGCCAAGGGTTGCTATGGAATATGGCGGCACTTGCGCATACCGTGTGACTTGCTCATGCAACAACCTTCCTTGAGAATGACACGAAGAAGAGCTCCTAGTCAAGGAGACGAGAGACCAAGGGACCTCCCAGCCTAGACCCACCTCCTAAGCCAGGGTCCCCCGCCCCAGAAGCCAGTCCCTGCTGCCGAAGGTAAGCACAGCGGCTCAGGCGGGGAGCGGGCCTGCCAACAAAGGAAAACAGATGAACGGGACGCCAATGGGCCTAGAAGCGGCATCTCATAGGCTCTAATTATGTTCGCTTTTAGCGTGAGAGGGCTCTAACTTGAAAAAAGGTCAAGTTTCTCGAAGACTCTATTTGCCAATATAATTTAATTGTTAAGACTAACACCCTAACATTTAATTAGGGTGCCAGTGTGAAAAAAATTAAAATCAGATTACGATTAAATGCTAATTAAGCAGAAGATGGAATGTGGCTAAGATTTCACAGCCCCGATAATTTGCATAGCTTATTAGCAAGCAGCGAGACAGCTAACACAAGAGTGTAAACTTGGGCATGGGCTTGCTTGTGCTCACGGGAGGCTGTCCTCACTGGGCCTTCGGGACCAGGTTACTGCCAGAGAGGCTACAGAGAGATTTTGCAAACTCAGATCAGAGCAGAACTGCCTCAGATTCCTCAGTGGTGGGACGTCCTAGGCCACAGGGGTCCACCGATCTGGGACAGTCCATCACCTTGCAACAGATATTAGCCTTTTAAAATTTTTATTTATTTATTTTTTGGTTTCTTGAAGTAGGGTATCACTCTGGCCAAGGCTCAGGCTTTTTTTTTTTTTAAAGTATTTTAATTAATTACTTCATTTACTTAGAGAGAGAATGGGCCAGGGCTTCCAGCCACTGCAAAAGAAATCCAGACACATGAGCTATCCTGTGCATCTGGTTCATGCGGGGCCTGGGGAATCGGACCCAGATCTTTTGGCTTTGCAGGAAAGGGCTTTAACTGCTAAGCCATCTCGCCAGCCCAATATCAGCCTTTTAAGAGCCCCTAAAAACATGCCTGCCCCTCTCAAAAGAAATGGAGGTTTGTAACTCCCCAAGGACAGCCGGGCAGGGTGGTATACGTCTATAGTCTCAGCACTCACTAGGCAGAGGCAGGAAAAGTGGTCACCAAATGCAGGCCACAGTGAGCAGCCCAGCAAGAGCTACACAGCTAGACCCTGTTTCAAAGAGAGAGCCCCCCTGTGCCCCCCCCCAAAAAAAAAACAAAATAAAAAATTAGGCCAGGCATGGTGGTGTATGTCTTTAATCCTAGCACTTGGGAGGGAAAAATAGGGTCAACATGAGTTCGGGGCCACCCTGAGAATACACAGTAAATTCCAAGTCATCCTATACCTTCACTGTCACCTCCTCAGGGACTGCACATTGCCTGCCTGAGCCCCTTTCCAACTGACACCCCCACCTTACTTTCTTCTAAATTCTTGTACTCCTGGAAATTATGAGGCTCGCCCGTGTGGCTCATCTCTTGTCCTCTCCTCCAGCACGGGACGTCCTGTCAGGTTTACTGATGTCCTGTCACAGAACCCAGGGCCTTTGCTGGCAGAGTGCTCCGAACTGTCACCAGTGGGGAAAGCTGCTGCCTGGACACCGCAGAGACGGAGGCCCACACAAGGCCTCCCTTGCTTCGGGCCGGATGCCCGCGGGCCGGTGCTTCACCCGAGCTGCAGCCAGAGCTCCCGGGCGCCGGGTCGCAGGAGCGGAGGGGGTAAGGCACCCCGCTCGGCTCGCCGAGAACTCACAGCAGGACGGGGCTGAAGAGCTCAGCATGAGGATCCTTCTGCCCCGCGCTCCAGTGACTCAGGGGAGACTCGTCTGGGTGTAAGGGAATTCCAGGGTTCGCCCTGTCACTCAGGGAACAGGTGATGCCTGGTCAGGCAGGACGCATGGAAGCACAAGGGACAGCAGGACGGCACTGTCTACCTCAGTCACCACTCTTGAGCAGGTCATGGCCTAAGAGTTGTGCTTTTCTACAAGAATTTTTTCCTGGTTTTTTTTTTTTTGTTTGTTTTTTTTAAGAAAAGCTATTTATTTGTGCACTTGTGCTTGTGACTGTGTATGGGTGTGCCAGGGTCTCCGGACGCTGCAAACAAATGCCCATCTAACTTTATGTGGGTGGCTGGGGAACTGAATCTGGGCTGGCAGGCTTTGTAAGCAAGTGGTTAAGTCCACTGAGCCATCTTCCAGCCACTCTCTTTTTTTTTTTTTTTTTTGAGACAGTCTCATTATATAGCCAAGGCTGACCTTGAACTTGAGAACCCCTGTTTCAGTCTTCTGAACTGCTAGGATTACCGAGGCGCACCACGCCTAGCAAGACCTATTCTTAAACTTATCTGTGTGTGTGTGTGTGTGTGTGTGTGTGTGTGTGTGTGTGTGTGTGCACGTGCCAGAGGACAACCTCGGGTGTCTTTCTACAGGTATTGCCTACTTAAAAAGAAAAACCAGGGCTGGAGAGATGGCTTAGTGGTTAAGCGCTTGCCTGTGAAGCCTAAGGACCCCGGTTTGAGGCTCGATTCCCCAGGTCCCACGTTAGCCAGATGCACAAGGGGGCGCACGCGTCTGGAGTTCGTTTGCAGAGGCTGGAAGCCCTGGCGCGCCCATTCTCTCTCTCTCCCTCTATCTGTCTTTCTCTCTGTGTCTGTCGCTCTCAAATAAATAAATAAATAAAAATACTTAAAAAAAAAAGAAAAGAAAAAGAAAAACCACAAGAAGCAGGGTCTCTAATCCAGGCGTAGTGGAGCACGCCTTTAATCTTAGCAACAACTACAAAAACAAACAAACAACAACAACAAAAAAAAAACAACCAGGGTCTCTCGCTGGCCTGAACGTCACCTCAGTAGGCTACACGAGCTGTCTAGTGAGCCCCACAGACCTGCCTGTCTCCACCTCCCCAGCACTGGGACGGCAAGCACAGGTAGCTTAGGCTGGCCTTGAACTTGCTATGTACCCAATCCTGGTTTTGCTGTCTGCCTCCCAAGTGCTGGGATTATAGACACTGAGTTTATATGGTGCTGGGGAATCAAGCCTTCGGCTTCGTGCGAGCTCAGCAGGCAGTCTACCTGCTGAGCTACATTCCTAGTCCCCTGGCTTCTTCATGTGAGTTCTGAGGATCAAACTGAGGGCCTCATGTTTGCAAGGCAGGTGCTCTGCCACGGAGCTACCTTCCCTGCACCCTGAGAGGCAGGAACCGTCACAACCCCAAGTTCATAACCAGGAAGTTAGAACTCAAGGTGCCCGTGTCACAGGCAGCAAAGGAGCCCAAGCCTACGTGAAAACCCCAAGTCACTGGGCACCCCCTAAGCCCTCCCTGCCCCTTCTAACACAGAGTCACTGCCCAATACCCTTGAATTAACATGAAACCAAATCAGGGGCATCCTCTACGAGGAACATGCACGGTCCAAGTGGCTCTCCAGTCCTGGGGTGGATGAGGGCCTCTTCTAACAGATACCCTTGCAATCTCCCAAGCACTTTTAACCCTGCACACAAACAGCCTGTCAGGGACACCTTTCCCGTGTTCAAGAGGGGCTGGCATGTTTCATCCTCTGGTTTCTGCCTGGCCCCCAGCTGTTCTGGGACGCCCTGACCAAAACCTGGCTGAGTCCTGTTTTGTTTTTTCTTTTTTAAATATTTTATATTTATTTGACAGAGAGCAAGAGGGAGAGGGACAGAAAAGGGGTGCATCAGTGCCTCTAGCCACTGCAAATAAACTCCAGATGCATGTGCCACCTTGTGCATCTGGCTAGCATAGGTCCCGGGGAATTGAACCTGGGTCCTTTTGCTTTCTAGGCAAACACCTTAACTGCTAAGCCACCCCTCCAGCCCAATCCTGGGTTTTGACTGAACTGCCACACTTCTCCAGGTTTCCTGCCTCATCTTCTCCATTGGGTTGAGCCCAATCAAGTCAGGCTGTGCCATAGGGCTGAGGCCCAGCAGTGCACCCAGGGCCTGGCACAGGGTACAAATGCTGTAATGCTAAGATACTTCCAAGGATCAAACACCCTGGTTTCTATAATGTAACTAGGCAGCTGGGTGCTCGGTTACTTTCAAAGTAACTGCTATCCCTTTATATGAAACCTGACCACAAATACGGCAGCCTATTTGTAACCTATTTTGAATTGCCACAGGTTAGAATTGGAAAAGGTTTAATTATTCTCCTAAAACTACTATGAATTATTTATGAAAACCATATAAAGAATAAAATGGACACTGATGAACAGAATTCTTGCTGTGGCAAGAAAGTTGGAAGCTGGAAAACAAGCAATTTTCTTAGGATGTGAATGTTTACTACTGTGCTCTCTTTTGGCAGAAACCGACAAACTGTCTTCAAAGGTCCGCTGCCTAGCAACTAAGTTCCTCTGAGTGGCTCAGGAGATACTAACTGTAGCTTTCTCTGGACAGTATGAAGGATGTTCAAAGCCCTCAGATAACCAACTTGCAGGCCACGAGTGCAAAGGCCCTGTTCTGTCTACAAGTAAGAATGACACCAGAAGAGATGACATGGCCCCAACCGGCTGCAGTTCCTTTTCCAGAGACACACAAGTGACGTTTCCTACACCTGCCTTCTGCAGTGGAGTAAGAGCCGAGTGAGGGGTGAGACACAGCAGTGTGACCTGTGACCGCAAGCTGAACATGTCGCTCTGGAGCCTTGCTTCTCGGGTTCCTTTTCTCAAGAGCGGAGCGGCTGGGTAACAAAGTCTTTGGAACCAAGAGAAGGTGGGGGTGTGGTGGGCTGCAGAGATGGCCCAGCAGTTCACGGCGCTTGCTTGCAAAGCCTGACGACCAGCCTAGGGTTGATTCTCCAGGACCTATGCAAAAAGCCGGATGCACCAAGTGGTGCATGTGTCTGCAGTTTGTTTTCGGTGTCAGGAGGCCCCAGCACACCTATACTCACTTTCTGTCTGTCTGTCTCTCTCTCAAATAAATAAACTTAAAAAAATGAGGCTTGGGCTGGAGAGATGGCTTAGTGGTTAAGCGCTTGCCTGTGAAGCCTAAGGACCCTGGTTCGAGGCTCGGTTCCCCAGGTCCCACGTTAGCCAGATGCACAAGGGGGCGCACGCGTCTGGAGTTCGTTTGCAGAGGCTGGAAGCCCTGGCGTGCCCATTCCCTCTCTCCCTCTATCTGTCTTTCTCTCTGTCTGTCATTCTCAAATAAATAAATAAAAAATGAACAAAAAATATTTTAAAAAAACGAGGCTTGATTACTTAGGAAAGACGGCAATTATCACTGTTATAAAATGTAATTATTTGGGGCTACAGATGTGGTTCAGTTGCTAGAGTTCTTGCCTAGCAGGAGGCACTGGGTGCAATCCCCAGGGCATGGCAGTGTAGATCTAGAATCCCAGCATTTGGGAGGAAGAAGCGGGAGGGCAGAAATTCATGGTTATCCTTGCCTACATAGTGAATTCAAGGATAGCCAGGGATGTACGAGTGCTGTTTCTAAAAACAAACAAAAACAAAACACCCACACACCCACACACACCATATTTACTTGTGCAATTACTTTTTTTTTTAATTTTTATTCGAGATAGAGATGGCGGGGGGGGATGGGCACGCCTGGGCCTCTAGCTACTACAAATGGATGAATGTGCCACCTTGGGCATCTGGCTTACATAGGTACTGGGGAATCAAAACTGGGTCCTTAGGCTTTGCAGGCAAGCGCCTTAACTGCTAAGCCATCCCTCCAGCCCAATTACTTCCTTAATGCCAATCTCCTCTAACAATGCAGCCACAGGAGACAGACATGGCATTCGTCCCTCATGTCCACTACCTTCACTGTCCCTGTTTTGTGGCACTCAGCTCCATCAGCACTCAGCCTACTTGAGATGCTTAGAGTTAGTGAATGAATGAACCCCAGGATTTGCCTGAAATACAGATCAAGTCAGGAACTTCCTGTTAGGCAGAGAGACAGGGAAGGGGCTGGGAGCTCAGAAATAGGTCCTGGTGGGGCTGCAGAGATGGCTTGGCGGTTAAGCCCTTTGCCTGTGAAACCAAAGGACCCAGGTTTGACTACCCAGTACCCACATAAAGCCAGATGCACAAGGGGCACATGAGTCTGGAGTTTGTTCGCAGTGGCTAGAGGCCCTGGCGTGCCCATTATCTCTCTGTTTCTCCTCTCTCTGCTTACAAATAAATAAATAAAATTTAAAAAAAAAAAAAAAAAAGGTCCTAGTCACTGTCCCAAAGCAAATGGAAATGGCTTTGGCCAAGACTGTATCTCTTTGATCTCTGTCCACAGCAAGAGAAGTAGACTCCCTCTGCCCCAGGAAGATCTGCGGGCCTGTCTTGAACCCTCCTGCATCACAGCTGGGCTAATGCCCACAATGCTTTACCTACAGCCCGGCTGAATTCCTGCTGCCCTCATCTTATGGATGCGCAGCCTGGGGCTCGACGGTAAAAGCTCTCATTTAAAGCCTTCATCGTTTTTCAATGACTCCACTACTCACTGCCCACAAACCAGCCGGACATACAGTGCATCTTCTCTGGGCTACAGCCTGAGAATATCTCAGGCAGACACAAGCTTGCGGTGGAAACCAGGCACGCCATACCAGACAAGGGCTCAGGGCACGCTCACCCTCGGCCCAGCAGAGCTTCAACCTACCACTCAGCTGAGTCAGACGCTTACAACAAACAAACAAAAACCCTCAACGCCTCTCATTTTCATGAGGATAACAGCACTTCCTGCTCTTAAAGAGAATTTATTACACACATTTCTTTTGCAAGACAAGTCCCAGAGGCCAGAAGGCTTTTCCAGCTGGCAGGAATAGCTGTATTTCCGACTCCACTAGAAACGGATTTGGCCTCCTCATGCCCAGGCCAGAGTGAGTTTCAGAGTGCAGGCTCCAGACCTGGCAGAAAAGTCGCCCCTCACAACCTGCCCGGCAGGATACCAGGACAATGCTGGTGGGCTAGGTGGAACTCTGGCTCAAAAGTACAGGAACGAGCCTAGGGTACTGTCTTGCGTTCTCCGGTTTTCTTTCTCAAGCTTGTGGGCATCTTGTATGTTATGATGACACATGCCACCACCATCTTGATATTTTAAAATATTTATTCTTATTTATGTATAGAGACAGAAAGAGAAAGAGAGCGAGAGAGAATGGGCGCACCAGGGCCTCCAGCCACTGCAAACTAACTCCAGATGCATGCACCACCTTGTACGTCTGGCTTTCGTGGGACCTGTAGAATTGAACCTGGATCCTTAGACTTCGCAGACAAGCACCTTAACTGCTAAGCCATCTCTCTCCAGCCCTTGATTTGTTTTGAGGCAAAGTGGTCTTTAGCCCAGGCTGGACTCACGCTCCCTATGTGGCTGGGAATGACCTCAAACCTCCAATCCTTTTTCCTTTACCTCCTGAATGCTGAATTTCAGGTGTACCACCACCACAGCCTATTTATGCAGTGCTGGGGATTCATACCAGGGCTTCATGTATGCTAGATAAGCATTTTATCAACTAAGCTACATCCCCAACACACACACACACACAAAAAAAAAAACCTATTTTTTTTGTTTTTTTAGACTTTGGGATTGACCCTAAGGCCTTAAATACTAGGCGAGCATTCTACCACTGAGCTGGATCCCTAGCTCGTCACTCTTAAACTTTTTTTTTTTTTAAGTTTTGGGTCTCACTCTAGCCCAGGCTGACCCGGAATTCACACCAGTCTCAGGGGTGGCCTCAAACTCATGGCGATCCTCCTACCTCAGCTTCCTGAGTGCTGGGATTAAAGGCGTGTGCCACCATGCCTGGTTGGTGCTCATCACTCTTGATGTAAAACATCTTATTTCAAACCTCTGGGTAACATCTTTACTCTTCCAGAATGCTTCTTTTATTTATTTATTGTGTAATTTTGAGCCCTTACAATCTGGCCATCTCACCATCATTTTCTCATTTTTTTTTAAAGTTTTGTTCATATGCTTGAGACCCTACCTCAAAAAAACAAACATACAAAAGCATGAGTCAGGCTGCAAAGCTGGGGGAGAGAGACCCTTACATGGGAACTCTGGGGTCCAATGGGTCAGGGAACATGCCTTTGCTGACGTGTCTTCACAGCTCTCTCCCAGGCCCGTTCCTGAGGACATGGAGCCGAGCAACCTGAAAAGCCCCTGCAGAGGGCACAACAGCCCTGTCCCCTCCTCTAGGGACACACTCACTCCCAACAGGGTCTCCTGAGGGGCTAGCAGTTGGGCTCCAATGCCTATCCCCTCCCCACCCCCATTCCGGAGCCACCCATACTCATTCCCCATCAGGATCTCCAGCTTCTCCTGACCACCCTGACTCCCTGCCTTGCTCACTGCTGGGACTTCCTCCACCCACAGGCTCCGGGTCTCAGGAAGACAGTCACGTCCTCAGGGCCCGGGACCTTGAGGCTCAGAGAGCAGAGTCCTTTGTTAAGGATCACAGAGCTCATCAATGGTGCCCCTAGCAGACACATTCCATGAAGCACCTGCATCCTGCTAACAACCAGAGGGCATGCTCCTCCCCCACCCCTGAGCTCACCCTCCGAGGCGCTCAAACCACTACTGTAACTCAGCAGCCCCTGGTCCCTGGTTTGCCCACTGGCTGACTTCTGGAGCTGCTTCCTGAGCCAGGCATGGGGCACACACACACCTTTAATTCCACTGAGGAAGCTGTGGTAGCAGGCTCACAGGGAGTTTGAGGGCAGCCTGAGCTGCAGGGTGAGTTCCAGAGCAGCCTGGGCTAGGATGAAACCTTACTTTGAAAAATCAACAACGATAAAAACCACAGCTTCCTACCCCAAGACTGAGTCTGCCCCCCCCCGCCCCGCTGCTTGGTCTGCTCTTTTACCTGCCTCCTGCCCTAGGGTCTGCAGAAGATACAACCTCTTTCATAAACCATAGCCCTGGCCTCTAGGTTGCTTCCAGAAACATCCTTCACACCCCAGGCAGATCTCTGGCTCATATGAAACTGTTCCTTAGCACCTGTAAGAGGGGGGCGGGAAATCAGCCCCTACTCAGACAGCCCAGAAGCTAGTTACAGCCTCCACAGTCAGCCTCCCAAGAAGCCTTTAGGGAGCAACAAGCCAGGAACCCTATCTTAAGCAAATGAAGGGGACTCCTAGCCTGGCTGCCCAGCAGGAAGGCTTTTATTTACTGGAGAACAGGTAGGCTGACTCCTTCACACCATTTAAATCAGAATACCAGGGATGCAGCTGGAGGAAGGGCGGGTATTCACAGGCAAGAGAACGTCAGTCTGAAATGTCCAGAGAAGGGCTCCACAAAGGATTAAAGCCAAGAATGCCTATGTTGTTTGGTGAGATTGACCAGGCCTGAGCCCTAAGGCTCTAGCAGAATTTACACAATAATACCAGCTCCCCAGGCCAGGCCTTCTCCTCCTAGGGGATTTAAGGGCCAAGGGTCAGATTTCAGATTTCGACACAGGTGGGCCTAAATGAGGAAGGCAGCTGGCTGAGAAGTGGGATTGGCCCCACCCTTTCCTTTCAGGGCCTCAAGGATTCTGAGCAAACTTTAGAATTTCACCAAAAACCCCAACTCCTTTCCCCAGGCCTCCTAGGGCCAGTCCCTTCAAAGCTCAGCACCGAGACAAGCTCCCCACTGGGTAAAGGACGGCGGGGAAGCCCAGCCTGAAGGCCGCACTCAGCCCTGTCCAGGGTCCTGACTCCTGGTCAGTACTCTTATGGGCCACGGGTCTCCTTGGTGTTCAGAGTCCTCCTTGGTGTGCAGTTTTGAGGGGCACTGCAAAGACTGTGTGTCTTGCCTAAACCCACCCCCAGCCATCCCACAGTGGTGGGGCTTACCACAAGCCCACTTTGGTGCGACGCCCAGTCCTCAGATCTACCACCCTGCCTCGGAGCACGCTGACGAGACACAGCGAACTATAGATGTCAGACAGTTTTTGCACCGTCGGCCACCGAGCCCCAGCCCACGCCCGCCACGATGGACCATCAAAGCTCTCTGCTCCCAGCCCTTTCGCCAAGAGCAGAGCAATTTCGTGTAAATACTCCGCAGCCAATTCCTCGCTGTCTTCTCTACCCTCTCATGAGACAAATCATTTGGAAGCTTTCATTGATGGTTTTTTTTTCTGCCCACCATAACTCAGGATTTATGCGGGTCATGGCTCACCGTCCTCACTTAGAGGATGAGGGAAACCTTGCAGGCTACTCTCCAACCCTACTGTGGGAGGAAAAGCTTGCCCTTGGCTGTAGTTCAAGGCCGGGTGTACGTCTCAGTCCTCCTGGCTAGACCTCCGAGCCACCTGCAGGAGCTCCCAGTCTGGGGCCTGGGCCATGGGTGGCCACTCCCCAGTGAGGCCCTGAGCGACGATTCAACTCTATTTTTAGGTACACAGGCTCTGGGCTGGAAAACCCAAGAGGCAGGGCAGTTTTCTGTCCCATGCAAATTGTTCTTTCTTAGCCTCACAGACACCTGTTTCCTCCCAGCCAGAGATGGGTCCCAGTGTAGGAGGCAGCCCCTCTCCCACCTACCTTCGGGAGGAGGAGGGGAAGGACAGTCAGGGAAAGAACCAAGGAGTTCTCCACACAACTCCAATCCACAAGAAGCAGGATTCTCTGAACCAGGACCCTCATGTCCCAAACAGGCACGAAAGTTCCCCTCCCAGGACTAGGAAGGCCACATCAAGGTGGCTACTGATTTACACACTCAGCAACAGCAGGACTGGGAAGGAGCCATCTCATATAGCCATGAAGAGGCAGGGCCTCCCAAGGCCCCTCCTGCCTTTGGCTTCCTCGACTGCACTTGGCATACTCCATCTTCCCACAGAGCATAGCTAATTCAGGAGAGCAGAAATTGGAGGTCATGAGCTGGAGGGATGGCTTAGTGGCTAAAGCATTTGTTTGCAAAACCAAAGGACCTTGGTTCCATTCCCTAGGACCCAAGTAAGCCAGATGGACAAGGGGATGCATGTATCTGGTGTTCATTTGCAGTGGCTGGAGGCCCTGGTGCGTCCACGTTCTCTCTCAAATAAATAAGTATAAATATAAATAAATGTTCTTAATAAAGAAATGTCCATTAAAAGAAGAAGTCGGAGGTTATCAGAAGGAGATATCCCATCTCCCAGATATGATATGAAAGGAGACTAGAGATATCAGAGCCATGGTTCCCTCCTGTAAGAGTCAATCTAAGGGAATCTGTCAGTCACTCACTGGTCAAGAGATCAACCCTTGTGTGAACATACAAAGAAGCAGGAAAATAGTTATCCCCTTAATGAGCTGAAACACTCCAACCTCGGAAGCCCTCCTCTGTGCAGTCTCTGACAGACCCTCATTGCTGAAGCTGCACACTTCTCTGAGCTCTCTCAGTCTCCCCCCCCCCCCACTTTCTTTCTCTTAAAAAAAAAAAAATATAGCCGGAGCCGGGCGTGGTGGCGCATGCCTTTAATCCCAGCACTCGGGAGGCAGAGGTAGGAGGATCACCGTGAGTTTGAGGCCACCTTGAGACTACATAGTTAATTCCAGGTCAGCCTGGACCAGAGTGAGACCCTACCTCAAAAAAAAAAATACACATACATACACACACACACACACACACACACACACACACACGTATATTTGAGGGGGGAGAGAAAGAGGGAACATGGGTGCCAGGGGCGCCTGCCACTGCAAATGAAACTCCAGATGTTCCCTCTTGTGGGTACTGGGGAATTGAACCCAGGCCATCAGGCTTTGAGCTATCTCTCTATAGCCCCATCTTCCTCTTTTTCGAATGCTTGCCAAAGTCCTAGGTATGTTCGCCTGACACTTCGGGGCTTGACTTTTCTACCTCCTACTCAGTCCATCTCCCTTGCCTTACTTCACTTTATGAGACAAGGACTCAGCAGCACTAACAACTTACAACCCTCCCTCCCCTTCAGCCCAGCATCCCACCCTTCACCCCACGCCCCACTTGAAAGCATCACTCCATCTCCAACCAACCCATGGGGGGGAAGGACAGAGGGTCCCACCCCACCACCCAAGGGAAGAGTCCTAAAGCAGAAGGCAAGGGAGAGTCCTTTTGCAAACGAAAGGTTTTGGGGAAGACCACCTTCAATACTTATATAGGAAGACCATCCCAAATACACATACAAGGGCGGGCTAAGCGAGTGGCGCTGCATTGCCCTCGTGGTAAGCAAGAAAAGAAAGCGGGTGTGGCTTGGTAAAAAGACACCCTCCCAGACCACACCAAGGGCTTTGCAGCAGAATTTTCAGGACCTGGCTCCTCGGCAGGCTGCAGAACAGTGTGAAGAACCAGGTTGGAAACGGCCACCTCTCAAAGCTCATGCAGCCCCATCTGTGCCAAAGGCCTCTTCTATGCCTAGTGGCATCACAGTGAAGACCTACGAGGAGCAGTAAGGCCCCACCATGTGAGTTCTGGGGACCACAGGAAGTGGGGTCTAATCTTCACAGAGTGTTTCCCACTCGTCAGGTCAAAGCAAGGAGGACTTGAAATGCATATGAAACATCATGGGCGTGTGCACGGAATCCCAAGGCTAAGGACTCCATCCTTCGGGGCACCGACAAACCATAGCCTCTAATGTTCTAAAATGCTTTTGAATTTTACCCCATTGCCAACACCCAACTCCAAGCCATCAGGCAACTGCAAACAGTCCTTTCCAGAGCAGCCAGTGGGACTTCTTATTAAAACAGCAGACCATGGGGATGGCGGTCAGTTGGTGGAGCCCTTGCCTAGCAGGCTCTAGTCTTTGAGTTCAACCCCCAGCACTGCACAATGCCCACTTGTAATCCCAGCACTTGAGACACAGGAGGGAAGGTAAGAAGTTCAAGGTTGCCCTTGGCTACATAGTGAGTTCAAGGCCAGCCTGGGCTGCATGAGATTTTATCTTAAAAAAAAAAAAAATCCAAAAACCAAAACCAAACCATCAGACTAAATCGCCACCTGGTTTACGATCACTCTGTGTATCAGGTCAGCAGAAGCCACTTCCCATCAAGCTACAAGGCTTAGATGAACTGGCCTTCCCATCTATTCGCCCCGACACTGCCCCGGCCATGGCGGCACTGGGCGTAGGTGGTCTGCCGGGCACGCTGAGCCTCCACACGCCTTTGCTCACTCCCCACAGTTATCTGCTCCAGGCACACCCCCCCCCAACTTCTGCCTCTTCCTCCCGGAAGCGTGCAGCTACCCACCTCCGAAGGCTTCTTTTCGTTCTGCCGGGGCCAGCCTGGCTTGCTGCTGCTGGCCAGTTTGGAGCATCTTGACGCAGATGTAGATGTAGCGTGACCTGCAGAGAAGACAGACCACGAGGAGCCTCGGAGGGCCAAGAGCACCTCGCACTCGGGGCTGACGCTGGGAAAAGCCTCGAGGGCGCCTGTCCGGTCCTGGTGGTGGCCTCGCACAGACATAGGCTTCCTCCTGCACCGAGGAGATCTAGACAAGGCTTTGGTGCCCAGTCTCCAGCCTGTTGCGGGTTAGCTGTCTCCTGGCATTTCAGAATATGTAGGGGGAAATGGGGATCTGAAAGGACTCGGACCACCAGGCATGAGACCTAGCCCCGACTCCTACCCATCTGTCACCGCAGGACTTAGGATATTTTTGTTTCTGTTGTTTGAGACTGGGTCTTGCTATGTGGCCCAGGCTAGCCTCAAACTCACTGATCCTCCTGCCTCAGCATCTTTAGTGCTGTGATTATAAACCTCAGCTTTGTTGAAGTGTGGCACTCAAGAAGGACAACGTGTTCTTCAGCTAAAAATAAATAAAAGACTAAAATAAAATAAAAATCCTCCATTTGGGGGCTGGAGAAATGGCTTAGCAGTTAAGGTGTTTGCCTATGAAGCCAAAGAACCCAGGTTCGATTCCCCAGGACCCATGTAAGTCAGATGCACAAGGGGTGCATGCATCTGGAGTTCATTTGCAATGGCTGGAGGCCCCGACATGCCCATTCTCTCTGAGTCTCTCTTCTCTCTCTCTGCTTGCAAATAAATAAACAAAAAGGGGAAAAAAAAATCCTCGGTTTGCTTTTTATGAGGGTGCTAAGGATAGTCTGGTTAAGTGTACCTCAAAAGTCCAAGTGGGTCAGCTATGGTGGTGCACACCTTTAGTCCCAGCACTCAGGAGGCAGAGGTAGGAGGATCACCATGAGTGACACTCCCGTAATCCCAGCACTCAGAAAGTGAAGGCGGCAGGATCAGGAGTTCAAGGCCATCTTTAGCTACACAGCAAGGTGAGTCCAGCCTGGATGACATAAGCCCCAGTGTCAAGAAAACCAACTACGCAAACAACAAGGTCCTGGTCCCCAACGTGGTGCTGATGGGAGGTGCTGTGGCTCTTTAGGACCTGGAACCTTAGGGGAGTGCTTTGGGTCATTGGGGCCAATAAATCACGAGCTGCAGTCTTCAAAACTGTAAGCTAAGAAAGCCTAGCTATACAGTGTTGCGCACTGAGAGGGAAGGAGTCAATCCTAGCCCTGGAATCCTAGCCCAGCCCCCGCCGCTGGTGCTCCAGGGCTCATGCGCACTAAGGTTAGAAGTGGAGGACACAGTTCTTGGATCGACTACGCCAGGCCCAGAGCAGCTGGAGGCTGTCATCTCTGCTGCAGGGAGGGGGACCGGATCTAGGCTGGACAGACATGGAGGACGTGAGCAACTACGACCTGGAGCTAGGCAAGGGCTAGAACACATCTGCCTTCTAACCCCGGGGGGCTGTGGACTTTGGGACTAGATGGGGCCTTGAGACGCTGCTGGTGTGCCATATTCGCGGACGAGTCGGTCTAAGGTTACAGAGACCTAGGCTGGGCCTTCCCAGTGGGGCAGCCCCCACCAAGGCAGCCATCCCAAGGTGGGACCTTCTTGGCAGCCTGTCCCTTCTAACTGACCCATATGGAACTCCTTACTCAAGCACAAGCAGGACTGGCCTTCTGGGCCACTGGAAAACAACTGTTTTATGAGGTCATACAGGAGAAGAGCTCTCACCTTCCACTGGACTCTGGCCTCTGCTTCCTAAATCCTATCTTGTCACCAGGGCCTGCCCTCCGCCACCAGCTGATGCTCCCAACCCACACCCAAGTCTATCTCTGAGAATCTTTATGCCCAGATCCTATGAAAACCAGACTTCTTCATTAAGTTGTTCAACCAGCAGTTGTGGCGTGGCTGGGAACACAGCAGGTTAGCGCTCACACTCATTGTTACAGCTCATATTTGCTGGCCACCGGTTTTGTTGCCTGTTCTTGTGCAGACTTCCCAAGACAGCCCTGATTCATTAAGGCCAGAAGGACCTTTTTTCTTGTAGCAGCCAGCAGCAGCTAACACGGAGGTCTGAAGAGAAGCTAGTCTATTTCAACCAGAGCAAGAGGGTGGAATGAAGCGGACAGAGAAGCCCAGGAGGTCATGGTTAAGGGCAGGGACTGGCCACCTCCGCAGCAGAGGGACCAGTCTTGAATTGGGTTTTCATCCCCAGGTTGAGTTGAGCTCACAGGGCAGCTTCATCCCACCCCGAGCGTGGGTCTGACGGTCTCCGCACGCTGACCCCTAGCAGCCCCAGGAGAAAAGGCTTACTGTCTGTGGTGTCCGAGTTGTCGCTGCTGATGGAATACTTTCGCCTCTTCTCTTCCATCTGCAACGAAAGGCAGGAGGGCCGTTATACACACTAACACTAGTGACTGGGACTTCTGCAGTCTTTCAGAAAATCACTCCACTGGATGCCTCCCAACTTGTGAGAGTGAGCGAGAAGGCCGCTCTGCCAGCCTTACCCTGTTGACCCGCCCAGAGTCCCTGCAGCTGGGAGAGGAATCCCAAGTCCCCACCTCTGAACCTAGAGCCCCCAGATAAGCAGAAGTCTGCCCAAAGATGTAGAGAGGACTGAGGAGAGGTCAGCTGACCCAGGCTGAAAGGTGACAATGACCTGGCCAGTCAAAGCTCCCACTCAACAAAATGGGCTACCAGAAAACCCAGTCTCGGGCTGGAGAGGTGGCTTAGCGGTTAAGCGCTTGCCTGTGAAGCCTAAGGACCCCGGTTCCAGGCTCGGTTCCCCAGGTCCCACGTTAGCCATATGCACAAGGGCGGGGCACATGTCTGGAATACATTTGCAGTGGCTGGAGGGCCTGGTGAGTCCATTCTCTCTTTCTCTACCTGCCTCTTCCTCTTTCTGTCTGTCACTCTCAAATAAATAAATAAAAATGAAGAAAAAAAAAAAAAAGGAAAACCCAGTCCGCAGCAGATGCGTCCTGAGCGTCCCCTACAGAAAGGAAAGGAGGAGACAGGAAATAAGAGTGATCCTTCCAGGACCACACCACTGAGATAAGGACCCAGCCAGCGCTGAAAGCCCATTCCTGAGAGCAATGGCCAGCAGGGTGTGAAATGGGGTCAGTCAGAGGGTCCCGGCCCTGCGCTGCTGGGCTCTGCCAGCTCTCAATGTCCTTTCCAAGATACACTACAATCCTGCTTTACCTCAAATGCACTAATTTCAAGACATCAGGACAGTACCCTCAGTTTCTCCCACTGTGCTGGGTTCCTAACAGGCTGCTAAGTTGTGAGTTACAAGCTCTAGTTACAGGCGAGGCCGTGCCTCATCAGGGAACTAACCAGCTACACTGAGACGAGAGCTGAACCCCAAGGTCTGAAGTCTGATCCCTGAGATCACCAAGAGCTGCCTTTGTGCAGTATGTCTGTTCTGGCCTGGAAAGTTGTGATCATCCATTCCCTCCCTCCAGTCCTGTAGAATCCTGGGTGGCATGGCCTACTCCGGTCCTCTTCCAGAGAAGCTCCCTGATAACCTGCCAGGGGTCCATGGCATTTTCCATCGTGTCCCTGTTAGTCCTGAAGTGGGCTCAATGTTCACAGCCACGGACAAGGAAGGGATCCTTGTGGCCCAGCCTGTCTGCCCATGCTGCACCTAGCCCTAACCTGCTCCTGCTGAGCCCTGGGGGGGTCCCCATCGTCCTGCAGCCCCACAGAGACCCCTCCCCAGAGAGCCGGAGCATCTGCTCATCAAGATGCCAGAAGGATCACTTGGCTCCCTGAGGGTATCAGGATGGCTCTCCTGCCTCTCCTCCTAGCTCCCCATATAAAATGGCAGGAAGGGCATTGGGCTACTGGTTTACTGCCCAGTTCCAGAGGTATAAAGTATTCCCCAGAGGGCAGGAGACTGAGGGACCCCTGGCAGGACCTGGGAGGCAGAGAGAGCCCCGTTTGTGGGTGGTTATGACAACTGCCATCCTCTTACAAATGGGGAAACTGAGGCTCAGAGGTCAAGTGACCTGCCCAAGATGATAGTGCTGGTATTTGACTCAGAAGGCCCTGCTCTTGGGGCCAGAGAGATGTCTTACAGGTTAAAGTGATTGCCCGCAAAGCCTAAGGACTCAGGTTCGATTCCCCAGGACCCACATAAGCCAGATACATAAGGTGATAGTGCTTGTAATTGACTCAGAAGACCCTGCTCTTGACCTTCAGACCTCCAGACCTCTGGGCAACAGAGAGCAAGCAGCCCTAGAATCCTAGCCACGGCCCTCCCTGCCCTCTGGGCTCTAAATATTAGTCAACAGCATTAGCAAGGACAGAGGGATGGCTTCGACAGGAACACGGACTCCAGCCCACAGCTCGCCCAGCTGTGCCAGTGCTGTGGTAAGAAGATGGGAGGAAGGGGCTGGGGAGGGGCTCAGTGGTTAAGAGGTGCTCCTTTGTAAGCCTGTAGCCCGCGACAATGGTCAAGTGGGGCCAGGAGACTCCAGAAGCTGCTAGAATGGCCAGTGTGTGGTGCATGCTACGCAGAACGTAAGACACTGGCTTGTAAAGGTAGGAGGACGGACACGGACATCCTGAGGTTTCTGATGCTGTGGGATGCATGTGACCACGTACGTGTGTACACACACACACACACACACACACACACACACACACAAAGAGGGGGGCTGAGGAGATGGCTTAGCGGTTAAGGTGCTTGCCTGCAAAGCCAAAGATCCAGATTTAATTCCCCAGGACCCACATAAGCCAGATGCACAAGGTGGCACATGTGTCTAGGGTTCATTTGCAGCAACCGGAGGCCCTGCTACACCAATTCTCCCTCTCTCTCAAATAAGTAAAATAATATATATATAATAAGGATAGGCAGCAGGTCATGGTGGTGCATGCCTTTAATTCAGCACTTAAGGAGGCAGAGGTAGGAGGATCGCCATGAGTTTGAGACCACCCTGAGACTACACAGTGAATTCCAGGTCAGCCTGGGCTAGAGCAAGACCCTACCTTGAAAAACCAAAAAACAAAAGAAAAGCAAGATGGGAAAAGGTGCTATAAAAAGAGAAGAACTCATCAATTTCTCTTACAACCCTGCTCTGCACTTCTTTCATTTTCAGCAAAAGCACGTCTAAGCCAGAGTCTCCCATAGTACTGCGTGGCTAGCAGGGACAAGGATCGGGGGTCATCCCCAGGACAGGGAGAAAGAGGAGCTAGAGTTGTGCATTTAGGAGTCCTCCACTCAAGTCCTCACCCCATCACTCAGGGGCCTTGGCCAAAGACATCTCTCCCAGGAGGTAAAGCAGATCTGATTTCCCCCATATATTTCCCAGATTTAGAATGCTGGCTGGCACCTGAGTCCGAATTTGAGAAAACACTCTGAAAGGGCCAAACTAAACACGGTTGTGGTTGTTGGCCAGAATCGGCTAATGAGACTAGATGACAGCAGCTTCGAGTCTCTTAGCACAGTGGCTGCAGGGCACACAGGTGCTGTTAACTCCGTGGCAGCCCTGGGCCAGGGTGGACAGGCCTGGGGGGAAGGGAGACTGGCCCTTGGACAGGAAGGTGACCTGTGTGCTAAGGAAGGGCCCTTCAAGTAGATCCCTAACTGCTCACATCTTGCAATGCCAAGTCATACTGCCCAGAGGCCAACGGGTGATACTGGTGTGCAGACCTCCACCCTGGGCCCCAGCCTGTTCGCTGTCCAACCTTGCCCTCCTTGGAATAGCCAGGGGACATTCTCCTGGGCCCGAGTTGCCCCGTCAGAGGCTGTTATTAAGGGGCAGATTTTGTGGCGTCTTAATTGGAATAATAACTAGGCTTCAGAGGGAAGCCACTGCTTTGTGAGGAAAGGTTTCCTTTGAACTAAGTTCACTCCAAAGGGCTCCTGGCCTCAAGTGAGCAGTAACACCTTGCCACCATCACAGTGGTTAATGGAGCCCCAAATGGGGCTGACACCCCACTACTACGAGGCAGCCCTTTGCCCCACAAATCACCTTGCTCACACCTAAGGAAGGGGGGCAACTCCTAGGCTGCAAATGCAGGTGGGAGTGGAGGAGCTTTGAGATCAGCCTCTGCTTTTCCCGCCCCACTGGCCCTGCAGCCTCGGCAAGGGCTGCATGAGACCAGCGGCAAGGAGCCCTCGAAATGGTCCCGAAAGCCTCTCTGCAGGAGACCCCCAGGAAGCAGTGGGTCCTTCTGCTCTGAGCCCAGCCCACTGCGCCTCCCACGCGGTGCCCAGCAGGGGATGCAGACAGGAAGTTCTCCTTGGCACTGCGAGTGGGTGGAATGCCTCCTGGTAGAGCCTGTGTGTCCTCCTGCTCCACAGGCAACCTCTGGCAAGACCAGAGCACAACCATCTTTTCTCAGCACCCCACTGGGCCAAGCCTATCACATCTTGCCGGGCCCCTGAGTTAATCCACAATGTTTGAAGCATAAATCAGATCACATCATGACCCCGCTGAAGTTCTTCACTGGGTTCCGGCTGCTCCAGGTCCACATCCCAAGTCCCTAAGAGCAACAACCTACACCATCTGGTCCCTGCCCACCGTGACAAGTTCCCAGTGACCACCATTCCCTTCCTCACTGCTGTCAAGCCACACTGGCCTCCTTTCCTCTGCCAAGCCAAAGGCTCCATGTCTTGAGACATGGGTAGAAACAGTGCTCTTGAATTTATTTTCAATTTATTTATTTTTTTTTTTTTGAGATGGGAGTTTCATGTAAACCAAGTTGGACTTTACCTCCCTATACAGCAAAAGGTGACTTTGGGCTTCCGGTCTTCCTACTTCCACCTCCCAAGTACGGGCATGCGCTTCTGTGCCAACTTTATGGTGTGCTGGCGATCAAACCTAAAGCCTCGGGCATGTGCTAGGCAAGCACTCTACCAATTATTATGTAGGCATGGCTGTCCATCCTTCAAGTTCAGACTTAGATGTCCTCATGCCAGTCTTTGCCCATTGCCTTATCTAAACAAAGTAGCCACTGAGCTGTAGAGATGGTTGCTCAGCGGTTAAGGCACTTACTCGCAAAGCCTAAGGACCCAGGTTCAATTCCCCAGTACCCACGTAAAGCCAGATGCACAAGGTGGCCCATGCGTCTAGTTTGTTCACAGTGGCTAGAGGCTCTGGCGGGTCCATTTGCTCTCTCTCGCAAATAAGTTATATATATATATTAATTCAAGTATCTACCCTGTGAGTGCTGGCCAACCTTCAGACTGTGACAGGCTGCTGACATCTGCAAATGGGCCGGACTGCAGCAGTGACTCACCTGGGGCACGCAGCCCGCATACCACAGGTGGGACCCGCGTACATATCCTCAGAACAGCCCTAAGAGCTGTGCGTCTGTATGCTGGGCAACCTGGGACTGTGTCTGGCTGGCGCTCTGCTTGCGCCCCAGCGCCTCACATCCTATCCCGCACATAATGAGAAGCGCTAAGCCTGCTCCTGCCCCCCCCCCCCCCCCCCCCCCCGCCCCGAGGTGTCAGGACCACACAGTCCAGCTGGCCTGCCTGCAGCCAGCAGGAACAAACAGCCCAGGCCAAGATTCCGTCCTGTTTTCACAGTCTTGACCCCACACATTTTCCAGGAGGCTTTATTTGGTTGGGCTCCTGGCTAATGACCAATGTCAACTCTGTAATAGGGCAGCAATTTGGTGGCAGATGTTTTCTTGGCAGCAGTGGCCATCGGTCTTAGCCCCCACTAAGGTCTGGCCTTGGAACACTACTGCCCAATGCCAGCCCCCTTTAAAGATGTCTCTGCAAATAAACTCAAATAAACACCCTGGGCCTTCATTAACGCCCTTCCAGCTGACCCTGGGAACAGTGGGTCTTTCAGGCCTGCTACTGCAGTTGCTCCCTGGGCAGTTAAAACACCCACCCTGGCCTCTGGCCACTCCTCTCCAGGGGCCCCTAGGCCGCCCTGCCTGCCATCACACACAGGAGTTGGTCCTCCTTTAAAAAAAAAAAAAAAAAAAAGTGGGAGGCGGGGAGAAAGGGCTTGCAAGCAGGCAATTTACCATTCCAGACACAATCTTTCAAAGAGAAACAAAAACTCACCCTGTCTGAGGCAGACCACTAAGCGCGTGTGTAATAAGATGCTAATACAATTTAATGATATTTCGGCTGGAAAACCTGTCCTCAGAGCCTCCTTGTGTCGGGAAGGCCAGACATTCAGAAAACAAGAGCTGTACACTCTTAAACCGCTTGTAACGGGGGTCACAGCCCTCTTTTTCCTATCTCCCATTAACTTTAATGCCTTCTCGGGGACAGTAATTACAGTCACAAAAAAATGATTTTGCGCGCACAGGGTGGAGGACTGCTGCCTGTGACTGTCAACCCTGCTTCTGCAAGTCTGTGGGAACTCGAACCTCTCTTCACCAGCTGTCCACCTGCTCCCCGAATGTCCCAGAAGGACCCAGCTCCCCAGAACACCCCGCCATACCCACTGCATTCCAGCTCTGGGGATCCACCAAGGGGACCCCGGCGAGGTAAGAGGCCTCCTCACTCTACCCTTTACTTGAGAGGGCAAAGCTCAGTGTGGCTGCCCAAGGGTACCAGCGGGACCTTTCTTTCTGATCTCCAGAGAAGGAAGCTGGCTCTCTGGCTTACCTTGTAGGTGAGGGTCCAAAGGCTGAAGCTGCATCGGGGTTCTCCCCAGTTTATTAAGAAGAATAAGAGGGCTGGAGAGATGGCTTAGTGGTTAAGGTGCTTGACTGCAAAGCCAAAGGATCCAGGTTCAACTCCCCAGGACCCCTTTCTCTCTCTCTCTCTCCCTCTTTCTCAAATAAATAAAAAAGAAAGGACATAAGAAAGACTAATGTTAGCTCGGCGTGGTGGCGCACCCAGCACTCGGAAGGCAGAGGTAGGAGGATCCCTGTGAGTTCAAGGCCATCCTGAGACTACATAGTGAATTCCAGGTCAGCCTGGGCTAGAGTGACAACCTACCTTGAAAAAAAAAAAAAAAGCTAATGTTGATCAAGTGTTTATTTACCACATGCCTCACTTGAGTCTTTTCTTCAGTAATGGGAATCGATGTCAGTGTCTTGGGCATGTTTGACAAGCGCTCTACCACTAAGCTACAGCCCGGCCCTGGGCTTAGGCTCTTCAATGCACCTAACTACTACTACCAATCCCACGGGCTGGTGAAGAGACTGGTGCTCCAAAGGGCATCACTACAGGGTCCAATCATCGCAGCCAGGAACAACATGGTGAGGACGCGAGCCTCGCCCTGGCTGGCTCCAGAGGGTGTGGGGTACTCCATCCCAGAAGACCCAGGTATGCACAGGGGCCTGCAATTTCTAGTGTGGCTGGAATGAAGGGGAGGTTGGGGAAGAAGCTGAGAGGGCTGACTGCAGACCCAGACAGACCTTCCTTCAGGCAGCGCCTGAGGCACGTGCTGAAGGTCTACTGCAGGGCACGGCAGGTCAAGGCTGTCCACCCCGCACCTCTCATCTGCTCTCTTGTACAACTTCAAGGACTCGAGGTCCCCAAACAGCCTACTGCGTGTGCTGTGCAGCATAAGGACTAGAAGTGTGGATCCGAGTACAGGACCACCTGCTTGTTACATAGAAACAACCGTCACAACGAGAACACCCTGCCTGCAACGTCAACGGTGGGGGAGTCGGCGTCAGAGGCCTAGCTTCGAGACTCTGAGGTGCGTGTGGGATTTGGCCCAGCGAGCCCTCCTTACCTGTAGAGGAGAGCCAAGTGGCCGAGATCTCTGACAGCCTTTTGGATTAGTGTTACTGGCAGGCAATGGAAGGAAGGGAATGCATGTTGGGTGGGAAAGCATTCTGGAAACATCTGCTGCATCCAGAGCTCAAACAACTCTGTCTTTAAACACTTCGTCTCCAAAAGTACCGGGGAGACCCTTGGCCAAACAGTTTCAAAACCAACATTCACTGTAAGTCCCGCTGCCTGGGGTGAGGACTTCCCTCTGAGAGGCATTTGCTGTGGAACCAAATGCTTTTCCACTCAAAACAACAGCCAACAAGCACTTGGGACAACTGAAGGGCTCTGGATCAAACAAACATCCCTTTTTTTCCCCCCTTCCATGCAAACTTTCTCAACAAATTATTCGCCCACTTCGGATCAAAGCCTGTTTTTGCAGTCTGTGACCTAAAAAGCAAATAGCATCGCCTAAACATGAAAGCCCTCTTCCGCGCTCGGGTCAGCTTTATTACTCATTCCTTCCCCCCTTACAGTTATTCTGTTGTTATTTTCCTCCTCTGCTTGGTAGATTGCTCTGCGAGTCCTAACCCGCCCAGGGGAAGATGGGCCAGGAAGGCTGGTGGACTTTCTTGGGGGCCCTGAGGTGAGAAAGAAAATCAGGGGACGCGACACTCAGCACCCCCGGGAACCTAAGAACCAGGGCCAGGCCTGGTTGGCAGCTATCTGACTGGCTCTCTTGCCAGATGTCCTAGTGGGAATGGCACCAGTAAGAGGAGGGAGTCAGTGCCATGCTGGGCGGAGGGCTGGGGAGGTCCTACCATTTCCCAAGCCCACCACTCAGCAGCTGTAAATGTTAAGGGGAGCATTCTAACAGCTCTTCTGGGCTCACAGCTCCGCACGACCCCCCCCCCCAACAAACGACTCTTTCTACCCAGCCCGTTCTAGCCCCCTTTGGCACTGCTTTGGAAGTAACAAAACCTAAAAACGAGTGACCCCCGGCTAACTCTGCCTCGAGATAAAACTTTGTGCCTAGCAATTCTACAGATGTGTGTGTGTGCGAGCGTGCTAGGGGGCAGGGGGGTGACGTTTGGAAACTGCGGAAGACAGGGACAGACTGCGATCTGCCCTGGGCATAAAAGAAACGCGGTGCCCACCCTGTCCCCCAGCCCCCTGTCCGGCCTTCCAGCAAGCTGATAAAGTGCCAGGGCGGCTGCAGTGGCAGAAGGGATGAGGAGGGCGGCGCGCCGCCAGCCTGCCCCTGGAGGCGGCCGGAGGGACCGCAGGCTGCAGGCGCGCCGGCGTGACTCCAACCGCGGGAGCCGGGAGGAGGAGCCGGAGGTAGCTGCGGGGGGCTCCGGCCCAAGCAGAGGAAGGGCAAGAGGCTGCTCGGGCCGGGGGCAGCTCGAGGAGGTGGGTGGGCTGGACGACGAGCGGGGGAGGGGCCGAGACGGCTGGAAGGGCGGCTGAGCCCCGGGGTGGGGTGGGTGGGGGTTGGGGTGGAAAGCCCAGCCCGAGGTGCGTAGTAGGGGACTGGGGTGGGCAGGATGGGCCTCTCGGGAAGGTAGAGTGAAGGCTTCCTGCCAGCCTTGCAGACATCCTCACCCTCCGGCGGAACAGCTACGAGTCGCCGGACTGCCCCCGGCTCTTCCCTGGGCCGGAGAAGGGGGTGTCTCGGGGCCGAGGGATGGGCGGGAAGGGACCGTGGGGAGCTACAAGTCTGCACCCAGGCGGGGAGGAGGCGAGCGGGAGCCGCTCGGTTGGCGCGGGCGAGTGGGTGGGAAGGAGGGAGGGAGAGGGAGGAAGGAGGTGAGGCCGGGAAGATGCCACTGCCGGGGGCGGGGCGCGGCCGGGGATCCGGCCGAGGGACTGCAGCAGCGCTTCGCGGGGGCAGGGGCTGCAATGTCACTCGTTTTAGGGGTCAGGTGCGTGTGCCCCCGGGCAGGGCCCGCTACTTGCCCGCTCCTCTTAGGTATCGACAAAGTGTAAAGGGCAGAGGCAGAGGGCACTGGACCGCCGAGTCGTCCCCGGAGCGGGACGCGAACCGGCAGAGTTGGGAGAAGGTAAACAAGGGCCACGCCCCCTGCCGTCGCCCCGCGAGCACGCACCCGCCGCTCCGGCCGTCGCCGGTACATTTCCACTCTCTCCGCGCTTCTCCCCCGCCGGACTCCCGCGCAGCCCCGGGGGAGGGCTGTCCCCCCACCCCGGTCCGCGCCCCGGCTGCGCACCCTCCACACTCACCTGGAAAGGTTGTCCCCCGCCCCTCAAAAAGAGAAAAAAATCCTAATCTGTACGACGCCTATGAGCACGGGAGCCGAGCATGCTGCCCCCGCGTGCAACACCCGCGTGCACCCAGCCGGGAGAGGGGGCGCTGGGCGGAGGCGGCAGCCCCCCGGAAGGTGTCTGGGACTGGACCCGGCTGCACGTGAGCCCAGCGCGGGGTCATGTGCACCGGTTCAGCCCGGTTCGGCGCCCGGACGTGCTGCGTATCAACAAAATGAAACTCGGGGAGACAGGAGGGCAGATAGCTCCGGGTTTCCCGAGCCCCCGCTCCGGCCGCTCGACCTCCCCGGCACCCTGCTCGCGCCGCAGCCCCTCCGAGCGGCCGGAGCCCGCGGGGCAACTTGCAGTCCCGGCGCGCCCCCGCCCGCCCGCCCGCGCCCCCTCGCCGGCCCAGGGGCGCTTTGCCGCAGTCATTAATAAAGAAGGTCGCCAGGCTCACCCTTCCAAAAGTTGTGGTTGCATGCGCCCCTCTCAGCCTCCCCGCACTGTACTCTTTAAAACACGACTGACCAGCATGCGCAATCTCTCCCCGGGGCTGTGCATCCCCCCCCACCCCCCGCGCTGGCTTCCTAGAACAGGCAGCCAGCAAGAGAGGGAGCGAGCGAGCTAGAGAGAGAGAGAGAGCGAGGAGAGCCGGCAGATCTGTTGCAAAAAAAAAAAAAAAAACAAAATAGCGCCGTGGAGATGCGCAGGGCCCATCCGCTGGGGGGCTCGATCTTACCTTGCTCCGTGGTGCCCTCCCGAGGGGCGCTGCCCCCGGCTACGCGCCGCGGCGGGGGCCGGCGCGGGAAGGATGCTCCCGAAGCCAGGAGCTCCCGGGGCCGGCGCGGGAGGGCGGGGGGCGCGCATCCATCCGGGGTCGTGGCGAGGGAAGCGACCGGGCCCTCGGCGGCGTCCCCCGACCCCGGCGCCCCTGCTGGGGGACGATCAGCCCGCCAGACCCGAGCCGGTGCCGCTAGGAGTGGGCGCAAAGTAACTCCATGGACGCTACTCACCACCCCCCTCCAAAAAAAAAAAAAAATAGCCTCCAACTGCGATGGCCGCGGTCGGCACCATTCACCAACCCCCTGTGTATGTTTCTGTTTCTTTTTAAACCAAGACTTCCTTGTGATCTCTTTTAGAAAAAAAAAATGTGTTGCGGTGGGGGTGGGGTGGGGGCGGGCAGGAGAGAGGGAGGGGGAGTCGCCACTTTTTTCTTATTCACTCCGATCTCCGCTCCCGACACCCCCGTCGTCGCCGCCGCGCCCCCCCCCAACACCCAGTTGTTCGGCTCGGGCGGTGGTCCCAGGTAGCGCAGCGGGTCCTGCCCGGTGCCCCCACCCGCCGTGCCGGGCTCCTCGTGGACTCCGGGGCGCCCCCAGCCCGCCCTGTCCCCAGGGCCGGGCCCGAGCGGCGGCGGAGCCCGTGCAAGTCCCATCAGGTCGGCTCACACTTCACACACTCACTCGCATACCCCGCCCCTCCACTCGCGCTCACACTTTCTGCTCACACCCCGCCCCCTTAGCTCCCCAGACCCGGGCGGAGCCCCCCGCAACCTTTCAAAAAAAAAAAAAAAGCATGCTTATACTTAAAAAAAAAAAATCTTTTGGCGCCATATTAATGACGTACTTAAAATTTGCCATTTCTCCCTGCGTCAAAAAGACGTTTCTTTGCAAATAACAGCCTGGAGGCGACACTCGCGGAGGAAACGAGGCTTGCACTGAGCACCCCGCCTCCCCTCCTCCTCCTCCTCCTCCCCCGGGACTCCGGCGCTGGGAAGACCCTCGCCCTCCACCCTGCTTCTCTCAATCGGTGGTTTTAAAATCGGAACCGAATAAATCGCGTGGCGTTTTGCAGCGCCAGAAGTGAGCAGAAAGTGCAGGGGAGGGGCGCGCACGAGTCCGGGGAGGGGGCGCGGTCCTCTCCCCCCCCCCCGACACACACACGCACACACGCCAAATGGAAACTAGCATCCCAGGCTGGAGAAACTTGAAATTGTGGGCGACCTTCCGGATAAGAGGGGCGGTGGGCAGAGGGCGTCCCTCCAGGGTTAGTCGCCCCCTCCCCCCTCAAGGGTGCCTCCAGGCGCTCAGCGCTGCCCTGCATTTCCGGGGGGGGGGGGAGGAACGCAGTGATGGGTGGGTGGGTGGCTGAACATCCTAACCCTCAGTAGGAATGTGCCCCGGGGCAACCCCCTCCTCCTGGCTGCTCGCTCCTATTGCCCCTAACGGGTTAAGAAGCGAGGGGCAACTTCCAAGGGCTGGCACTTGGCGGAGAAGCGGGGCGCCCCTCTCCCCACCCTTGGACTGCTCGCCCCTCCTCCTCCGACTCCACTTCCCGACTTGACCTTGTGGTGCACAAACAGTGCTCTCCAATCCTCGCAGTTTCTGGAAGAGGAGCCTGCGCTCGCCAGGCAGGCGGGCTGCTGGGCGGCTAGCCGGCGGTGGCGGGGCCTTGGGTCGGCTCCCTGCGCTGCGGGCCACACCCACCCAACCCGCGGCGCCCGCGGAGCTCACCTTCTCTCTAGGAAGGAAAAGGGCAGGCCTCCTGGATGGGAAGGCGTGGGGGGCAACCTTCAGTTTCCTGGTAGTACCTCCAGCCTGAGGAGGTTGACTGGCTTGGGGCTGAGGTTTTGGGAAGAGCGGGGAGTTTGGCCCAGCATCCCCAAAGGCATCGTTGCCAACTTTTTTTTCCTGCCCCCTCCCTCTTGGCTGCCCCTCCAAGATGATCTAGTGATTTTTTTTTTTTTTCTTTTTCTTTATCCCAGTTTCCCTTTGGTTTTGTAGGCAGGTAGATGAGTTTTGAATCTCTTTCCCTCTCCAGGACTGAAGGTTGTTTATTCTTCCTTTTCCCTCCAGCCCCCCCACCACCACCACCACCACGGAGAGATAAATATTCAATTTACATAAGATGACATTTATGTGACAATTAGAAGATTCCCCGACGGAATGTTGTGAACACATTTGCCTATAGGAGAAATAAATCTAATAATAAACAAACTCATAATAACAGCTCCGGTCCTCTGACAGGGTGGTTTGTCTGCACAACAAAAGAGAGGTATGATGGATGCTGAAATAAGCACTTTTTGCAACAAGAAAGAAATATGAGCTCAAAGGAAGCCAGCCAGCAGCATTTCTCTTCTTTGGTCTTCATTCACAAAGTGTGAGGAAGCTGGTCTGGCAAGAGGAGGGGCTTGTTACCACCTCAGAGTTAGACCTGGCTTAGGCTCTCAGTGGTCAGTTGGGAGGATTTTTCCAGGCCAAGGTCAATGCCAGCAAACAGGTGGCTCAGGCGAGAGTGCTGGCTGACTGGGTAAGTCCTGGGTTTCTAATCCTTGCTGTGCGTCCCTCCGGAAGCAGTGTGACATTGGGCTAGTGAATATATCCCTCTGGAACTATTTTTCCTCTTGCTAAGTTGGAAGATTCCAGAGACAACGTGTGCATGCACCAAGTACAGATATGTAAATATGTAGATTTACATGCAGTTTGTGTAAAGCTGGACCTGACTTCACGTGCACGGTGCACCTGAGTAGCTTGCCAGTGTTTATTCTTTGTTGTTACTGAGGAGTGAACGAAGAGCCTTGCACAAGCTGAAGAAGTGCTGGAAGGGAGTGGTTTCTCTCAGCCTCTATGAGGATAAATATACGAGCTGCAGGAGAGAATATTGTGAGCTACGTGGTCAAGGTCCAGATAACAGTCTCTGCCTCAAGTCTGGGATTGAGCAGAGGTCGCAGTGTACAGAGGAGTCAAAACTTTAGACCCCCTGGTTGGGTCTCATGGCTGGGGGTTTGTTTCCATGAAGAGGTGACAGAGCAGGCTCTTTCTCCTAGCCGTCTAGAGCCCATGACCTGGAATGGCTTGATAAGTAGCGTAAAATAGTCTGGAGAGGTAGAAGAGGGAGCTGACAGCCGTTCAATGAGCATCTGCTGCAGAATATTCCATTTTGCCTTCACAGAAGCCCATCTTACCTGTTCAGAAAAGTTTACTAACTTCCAGTACTCACACAGTAAATGGTGAATTTGACCAGATGCACAAAATGGTAATGCATCTGGAGTTTGCTCACAGTGCCAAGAGGCCCTGGCATGCCCATTCTCTCCTTGTCTCTCTTTCTATCTGCCTCTTTGTCTCTCAAATAAGTAAATAAAAATAAAATATTTTTAAAAGGGTTAGAGAGATGGCTTAGTGATTAAGGTGTTTGCCTGCAAAGCCAAAGGACCCAGGTTCAATTCCCCAGGACCCATGTAAGCCAGATGCACAGGATGAACAATGGAGTTCTTTTGTAGTGGCTGGAGGCCCTAGCACTCTCTCTCTCTCTCTTTCTCTGACTCTCTCAAATAAATTAATAAAAATAAAATTAAAAAAAAAAAAGCTGGGCATGGTGGCACCTTTAATCCCAGCACTCGGGAGGCAGAGGTAGGAGGATCGCCGAGAGTTTGAGGCCACCCTGAGACTACATAGTGAATTCCAGGTCAGCCTGAGCCAAAGTGAGACCCTACCTCGAAAAACCAAAACAACAGCAACAATAACAAACAAACAAAAAATAAATAAATTTGGGCTAGAGGGATTGCTCAGTGTTAAGGCACTTGCCTGCAAAGCTCAAGGACCCAGGTTTGATTCTCCAAGACCCATGTAAGCCAGATTCACAAGGGGGAACATGTGTCTGGAGTTTGTCTGCAGTAGCTGGAGGCCTTGGCGTGCTCATATTCTCTCTGTAATAAATAAATAAAAATAAAAAATATTTTAAAAAAAGAAAAATTCGTTTAGCCGGATGTGTAACTCATGCCCATAATCCCACCACTTGGGAGGCTGAGGCAGAAGGATTGCCAAAAGTTAAAGTCCAGCCTGGGCTACAGAGTGAAAAAATGGAGTGTGTGTATATCCCAAAACTGAAAGGGGGTCAGGGAGGATACGAGCCAAGGAGGGAACATAGAGGCAGAGCACTTGCCTAGTCTGCACGAGGCCCTGGAGTCAGTCCCTGTACTGCAGCACAAAATGACAGTAGCAGATCTGCTCGTTTTTCTGTTTTGTGACAGGGTCTCACTACATAGCCTGGGTTGATTAGGTAGACCAGGCTGGTGACTCCTGCTTCTGCCTTCCTGGTGCTGGATTACACGTGTGAACCACCATGTCCAGCCTTGATCATGCTTTTTTTTGGGGGGGGGGGTCGAGGTAGGATCTGTAGCCCAGGCTGCCCTGGAATTCACTATGGAGTCTCAGGGTGGCCTCGAATTCATGGTGATCCTCCTACCTCTGCCTCCTGAGTGCTGGGATTAAAGGTGTGCTCCACTATGCCCGGCTTTTTTTTTTGTTTGTTTGTTTTTGTTTTTGGGTAGGGTTTCACTCTAGCTCAGGCTGACCTGGAATTCACTCTGTAGTCTTAGGCTGGCCTCAAACTTGTGGTGATCCTCTTACCTCTGCCTCCCAAGTGCTGGGATTAAAGGCATGCGCCCGGCTCTTGTTCATGTTTGTTGAGGCAAGCCCAACAGACTGTTTTTGAGGCAAGTTCTTTATGCTAGAGAACAAAAGTGTGTGTGTGTGTGTGTGTGTGTGTGTGTGAGAGAGAGAGAGAGAGAGGGAGGGAGAGAATTGGCACGCCAGGGCCTCTGACCACTGTGATCAATCTCCAGATACGTGCACCAGCTTGTGCACATGTGTGACCTTGTGTGCCTCTGGCTTACATGGGACCTGGAGAGTCAAACACGGGTCTTTAGGCTTTGCAGGCAAGTGCTTTAACCACTAAGCCTCCTCTCCAGCAGGTTTATGCTTTTTTGTTTTAGTTGTTTGTTTTTCCAGGTAGGGTCTCACTCTAAGCAATGCTGATCTGGAATTTGCTATGTAGTCTTGAACTCACGGTGATCCTCCTACCTCTGCCTCCCAAGTGCTAGAATTAAAGGTGTGCCTTTAATCCCACTACACCCAGCTTTATGCTTTTAATTTTTTAATTTTGTTTTATTTATTTGAGAGAAAGAGAGGAAGGCAGATAGAGAACTGGTACACCAGAATCTTTAGCCATGGTAAATGAACTCCAGATGCATGCACCACTCTGTGCATCTGGCTTATGTGGATAATGGGGAATTGAACCTAGGTCCTTAGGCTTCACAGGCAAATGCCTTAACTACTAAGCCATCTCTCCAGTCCTTGATATGCTTTTTAAAAAATAGATTCTCAGGTTGGAGAGATGGCTCAATGGTTAAAGATGTTTGCTTGCAAAGCCTGAAGGCCCAGGTTTGGTTCCCTATTACACACATAAAGCCAGTATGCATCTGAAGTTCCCTTGTAATGCTAAGAAAACCCTGGCATGTTCATTGTCTCTCTCTTTCTCTCTCGCCTACAAATAAGTAAAGTATTTAAAAATACTTTTTAAAAAACAGATTCTTCTGATTGAGATGGGGAGGGGGTATGATGGAGAGTGGAGTTTCAAAGGGATAATTGGGGGGAGGGAGGGTATTACCATGGGGTATTTTTTATAATCATGGAAGTTATTAATAAAAAAATTTAAAAAGTAAAATAAATTAAAAGAAAAAAAAAACAGGTTCTTGCTGGGTGTGGTGGTGCATGCCTTTAATTCCAGCACTCTGAAGGTGGACGTACGAGGACAGCTGAGAGTTCGAGGCCACCCTGAGACAACATAGTGAATTCCAGGCCAGCCTCGGCTAAAGGAAGACCCCACCTGAATAAAAAAAAAGAAAACAAAACAAAACCAATAAGTTCTCAACTGTATAGTCCAGGTTGGCCTCAAACGTTTGGCTATCCCCCTACCTTACCTTTCCAAATGCCATGATTATAGGTGAATGTCACCCTGTTGGAAAGCAATTTACGTGCCATAAAGGAAAATTCAGTAGTAAAGGGGGGACACAGGACAGGAGTATAATATTTTAAAATATTTATTTATTTAAGTTTTATTAACATTTTCCATGGTTATAAAAAAAAAAATCCCATGGTAATACCCTCCCCCCCCAGGAGTATAATTTAAAGTGGGATGGTCAGGGGAGATGTCACTGAGACGGTGGAGGTGTGTATATGCACGTGTGGCATACAGGAGGAAGAGCGTCCTAAGCCATGGCTTCTTACCAGGCTGGAGTCCGTGGACGTTCCACTCCACACACCTGTTGGTAGAATTCAGGAGCCTTGAACTTTAATGTAAAAACAAAATCACATCCATGTTTTCATTAATTAAAATATAGCATATATTTTCACCTAGGAATACAGAAAACAAATCTGTGATATTAGCAGTATCTGTGACATTGTTTCGGGTAGAAGTCTCAGGTATTTTCATGTCACATCACAGTTGTTACAGATACTCATCACTGCTTAAAAATTACGATGCTTGTACTTATAATTTAATGAATTAATGAAGAAGTACATATATATAGTGTGTTACACATTTTGAAAACATCTTGAGTTATATTTCAATATAACTGATATTCTTTTTAATCTATAGAATTTATTTCATACATTTAAATATCTGTAGTTAATTTGTAGCAGCAAGAGGCTCTGACACACCCATACTTTCTCTTCTACATTCCAAAATATGTAAATATTATTTAGAAAAATAAAGAAAAGGGGCTGGAGAGATGCATTAGCAGTTAAGGTGCTTGCCTATGAAGCCCAAGGGCCCAGGTTCAAGTCCCCAGTACCCACATAAGCCAGTTGCACAAGGTGGCACATGTGTCTGGAGTTCATTTGCAGTGGCTAGAGGCCCTGGCATGCCCTTTTTCTCTATATCTACCTCTCTCCTTCAAATAAATAAATAATTTTTTTAAAAGAGAGAAGAAAGAGAGAGAGAGGGAGGGAAAAGAAAAGGGCTGGGCGTGGTGGCACACACCTTTAATCCCAGCACTCAGGAGGCAGAGGTAGGAGGATCATCATGAGTTCAAGGTCACCCTGAGATGATATAGTGAATTCCAGGTCAGCCTGAGCTAGAGTGAGACCCTACCTTGAAAGAAAAAAGAAGGAAGGAAGGAAGGAAGGAAGGAAGGAAGGAAGGAAGGAAGGAAGGAAGGAAGGAAGGAAGGAAGGAAGGGAGGGAGGGAGGGAGGAAAAAAGGAAAGGGAAAGAAAAAGGCTAGAAGTGCTGTTCTGACGAAGGTGGTCTTGTACATGTTTAATATATAACAACAACCTGGACTTAACCCCTGGCACCACAGAAGAGGGCTAAAGGGCTTACCCAACGGTTCTCAGCAGAAAAGTCAAAGTCAGACCTGACAGATCTGTAGCTCTATAATAAGCACTTAGTTATTTTGCTTTTTTAATATTGTTATTTTTATTTTTTCAAGGCAGGGTCTCTCTCCAGCCCAGGAACTCATTCTTTTTTGTTGTTGTTGTTATTTTTATTTATTTATTTATTTGAGAGCGACAGAGAGAGAAAGAGGCAGATAGAGAGAGGGAGAGAGAATAGGCGCGCCAGGGCCTCCAGCCACTGCAAACGAACTCCAGACGCGTGCGCCCCTTGTGCCTCTGGCTTACGTGGGTTCTGGGGAATTGAACCGCCTTAACCGCTAAGCCATCTCTCCAGTCCCTTTCTGGTCCTTCATGATGCTGTTTTCCCTGAGCGTGCTTTGCGACACCCTGAGGCCCAGTGGCCATGGCTCCGTACACTGGTCTGGCATGCGGTAATTGTTCATTAGGTAATAGATGTTCTTCCAGGTGTTCTTACTGAGACCAACAACAAATCCTTTTAAATAACCTGCCATCTATGTCCAGAAGCAGATCCTATTATTAATTATGTCCTATACCTTAAGTGGTTTAGTTGAACAAGTAGCATAAGAGGTCCTCAACATTCATGCATTGAGTATTTATTAAGAGTCTGCTGTGTTCCAGGCAGCATTGAAGGGTTGGAGAGACAAATTATCAGGCTCAATAATTTGTCTGAGTCATCAAGGTAGGCAGAGGCCCCAGATGTGCCAGCCGCCCTCTCCAGCAGCAGCCTGCCTCTGAGCCAGGTGGGAAGGCCTCATGCAGGTTCCAGGTCAATGTCCACTCACTTACTGCTTGGGGTAACATGCACACATGTCCCCCAGGGTCTTGTTGAAGGGCAGGTTTTGATTCCACAGGAGCCTGGGGCCAGGCTTGTGACTTCACTTCCAATAAGCTCCCTGCTGCTGCTGCTGCTGCTGGTGGTTCCCAGGTCACATGTGAAGAGGCACTGGTTCAGAGGTTTAGAAAACTGGGTCACAACACCTGTTCTCACCTTGAGGCTCCTGCAGACTCTCTGATGATCCTGAGGGAAAAGAGGAGAATCTGAGGCTCACTGATTACACAGGTGCAGACAACCCTGCCCACACTTCCCTTTGATTATTTCTAGAATCCAACCGTTCCCTTCTACCTAGAGTCAAGGGCAGGAGGTAACCCTTTCCATAGGACGATTACATTCATTTTGTCCTTTGTACAGTAAATAGCTCCTGAGTACCTACCGTGTGCCAAGACTCATGTACAACATAGGTATTCAAGAGGGGACAAAGCCAGCATTTTCAGGCTCCTGGGATCGAGGCAAAACCTGCATCTGGGGCAAGGGAGAGAGGGGACTCACCTAGGGTTGCCTGCGGGTGGCTAATGACCTGCCTTGGCGTGACCCAGACTGGGCTGTGCGTGGGGTGTTCAAGGGTGCATGCTTGGGAGAGGCATCCTTTCGTAACCACAGTCAGCCAGTTCAGAGCTAGTCCTGATCAGCTCCAGGAGATGCCTAGATAATGCGGCAGCCAAGCCACCTGTCCCTTCTCAGACTCCTAGACTCTTTGGCCACAGATGACAGAGGGCAATGAAGAGTCTTAGGGCCTCCAAACGCCTCCCTAGCAGCCAGTTACCTGGCAGCAGCCAGTAACTCCAGCCAAATCAGTGGCCTGCCCAGCTAGAGTCAAAGTGTGACGCATGCCACTCTGAGCTGAGGGGCCATCCCCATTCAAGAGCTACCAGGAACCCAAGGTGCTGGCACTGAGTCAAACTTGGCAGCATGAGCAAAAACCTTTTCACTTTCCCTAGGCTCTTGTAAACCCAATCTCTTTCCACCTGACAGCCCACATCTCATAGATAGTGACAAGGCCTTCTTAGAAATAGCTCATGTTGAACTGGGCGTGGTGGTATACACCTTTAGTCCCAGCACTCAGGAGGCAGAAGTAGGAGGATCACATTGAGTTTGAGGCCACCCTGAGACTACATGGTGAGTTCCAGGTCAGCGTGGGCTAGAGTGAGACGTGAGACCCTACCTCAAAAAAACAAAAACAAACAAAAAATATTTATTTGCAAACAGAAAGAGAGAGAGAATGGGCACACCAGGGCATAGGGCCACTGCAAACGAGCTCCAGACACATGTGCTGCTTTGTGCATCTGGCTTTTACATGGGTGCTGGGGAAGTGAACCTGGGTTGTTAGGCTTTGCAGGCAAGTGCCTTAACCATTGAGCCATCACCCCAGTCCTCTTGCTGTGCTTTCTCCTGCCACCATGAACCTTCCCCTTGAGACTAAGCCAAAATGAAAACTTCCCTCCCATCAGCTGCTTTTGGCCTGGTGCTTTGTCCCTGAACCAAGAAGGTAACCGCAACAGGGCCACAGGCTTTTAATCCAAGCACTCACTTTGGAGAAAGAGCCAGGAGGATCAGACGTTCAAGACCCTCAGCTACATAGTAAGTTCAAGGCCAGCCTGAGATACAGCAGACCTTGTCTCAAAAAAAACCAAACAGGCTGGATAGATTGCATAGTGGTTAAGGCACTTGCTTGTGAAGCCTGAGGACCCACATTTGGCTCTCCAGGTCCCAAGTAAGCCAGACCCACAGTGACACAGGTACGCAAGGTTACACCGGCACCCGGGGGTGCACGCGTCTGGGGCTTGATTTCAGTGCCTGAGGCCCTGGGGTACCAATTCTTTCACATAGAAAACAAAAAGCTAGTCTGTTGGGCTTCCTCAAAACAATTTTTTATTTTATTTTATTTCTTTGCGAGACAGAGAGAGAAAAAGAGAGAGAGAGAGAATGGGTGCACCAGGGCCTCCAGCCCCTGAAAACGAACTCCAGACGTATGTGCCACCTTATGTGTCTGGCTTACATGGGTCCTAGGGAATCAAACCTGGGTCCTTAGGTTTTTTTTTTTTTTCTTTTAAGGAGTTAGTAGCCTCTCCTCCACATGTTTTTTTTTTTAATTTTAATTTTTATTTATTTATTTGAGAGTGATAGAGAGAGAGAGAGAAAGACGCAGATAGACAGAGAGAGAATGGGCGCGCCAGGGCTTCCAGCCACTGCAAATGAACTCCAGACGCGTGCGCCCCCTTGTGCATCTGGCTAACGTGGGACCTGGGGAATTGAGCCTTGAACCAGGGTCCTTAGGCTTCACAGGCTAGCGCTTAACCGCTAAGCCATCTCTCCAGCCCCTACACAGTTTTTTTTTTTTTTTTTTTTTAAGACACCTCAAAGTGGTGGAGGTTCAAGCATGGTGGCAGCCTCCGCTCAGCCCTGGCGAGGGCCTCATGGCGATAGTATCACAGCGGCAGGAGATCACGGTAGAGGGGAGAGGTCGTAAGATAGGGCAGCAAGCAGGAAAGAAATTCAGTGTCAAGCTCGTACTGTTTGGAGAAGTGGTTGTTTCTGGAGGGCTCAGGGGCCTCCCGCGAGGTCCTACCTCTTGAAGCTTCCATCACCTTCCACATCACCACACTGGGGACCAAGCTTCCTGCCCATGAGCCCCTGGGATACAAGTTGCATCCACACCACAGCAGATGGTGACTCAGATGAGACAGAGAGAGAAGACAGATGTTCCAGAGAGGTGCATGGTGTCTGCCTGGCTCCGCTCACAGCAGCATAGTGGACTGGAGGCTAACCCCTGGTGGGAGGAAGGCACTGCACTTTATTCAAGAAAATATAGTTGAGGGCTGGAGAGATGGCTTAGCGGTTAAGGCGTTTGCCTGCAAAGTCAAAGGATACGGGTTTGATTCTCCTGGACCCACATAAGGCAGATGCACAAGGGGGCTCATGTGTCTGGACTTCGTTTGTAGTGTCTAGAGGTCCTGGTGCACCCCTTCTCTCCCTTTCTCTCTCTCTGCCTTTTTCTCTCTCTCAAATAAATAAATAAATAAAATATTTTTTTAAGAAAAGAAAATAGAGTTGAGTCTCCCAAGGAGAAGTGAGACCTGATGGTTCTGCAACATGGAAGCAGGAGATGAACCCTTCCTTCAAGGGAGACGCTCTGCTGTGGGCACAGGTGTGAGCTCATCACAGTACTGTTGATAGAGCCCTGGGCATGGCTCCGGTGCTCATTACTGGAGGACTAACTAAACACTGCAAGTGGAAAGGAGGCCAAGGGAGAAGCACCATCCACGTGTGCTTGGTTATGGAGAGAGTTCTTAGAGGGAGCCTCGGTACCAGTTGCCAAACGATCCATTCTCGGAGAACAAAACAGACCGCGTGCTGCATGAAAACCTGTCCTTGGGCTCCCTTTGGTCTGCTTTGGGGTTGAGGTGTGGACTCAGGCCCTCACGCAAGCTCTGTGCACCGTAAGCCCCACAGCCTGGGCCGGGTTAAATCTGAGCATGTGCGTACACGCAGGCATGGCGGGAAGAGCAGGGGTTCAAGGTTATCCTCGGCTATGTGATGAGTCTGAGGCCTGCCCAGGATAAATAAGAGCGTGCCTCAAAGGGTGGGCATAAGTCGGGCATGGTGGCGCACGCCTTTAATCCCAGCACTCAGGAGGCAGAGGTAGGAGGATCGCCATGAGTTCAAGGCCACCCTGAGAATACAGAGTTAATTCTAGGTCAGCCTGGGCCAGAGTGAGACCCTACCTTGGAAAATTATTTATTTATTTATTTGAGAAATAGAGAGAGAATGGACTTTAAAAAATTTTATATATATATATATGTAAATATAAATATATATATTTATATATATGTATATATATACATGTGTGTGTGTGTGTATGTGTATATATATTTTGTTGTTGTTGTTGTTGTTTGTTTTTTTTTTTTTTTTTAGAAGGAGCATGCCAGGATCTCTAGCCACTGCAAATGAACTCCAGACACATGTGCCACCATGTGCATCTAGCTTATGTGCGACCTGGAGAATTGAACCTGGGCCCTTAGGCTTTGCAGGCAAGTGCCTTAACTAGCAAGCCATGTCTACAGCCCCAAAGGAATCCTTGAGTACCATGCTAGGAGGCCGTCTCAGAGTCCCAGGTGAGGAGGGGCAGAGACCTGGACTCTAAAACACTCGTGGAGAAAAGAAATGCAAGCTCTAGGATCTGTGAAAGAGAGACTCTGGCTTAAGTAAGAACAGGCAGAGGAGCTATGGAGCAGGACACCCTCCATTCCTCTCCTGCCACGGTAGGAGAGCGCACCTACGCTGTTGAGTGCATGGGGCACCGAATGGGCACATACATGTGCACACAGCACACACGCACACACACAATCACGAGCACAAGCACAAGCAAAAAAAAAAATCACTCACTGGGGCCTCTGAGCAGAATGCAAAGGATGTGGAGCCATGCTCGGGGGCCAGTGTGCGCTGTTCTAGACCCCAAGTCATAGCTGACAGCGGGCTACAGAGGTGACGTAGATGAGGTCTGGGTCCTGAGCTCACCACAGAAGGTAAGAGAGGCAGATGATGTCTTGGAACAGGGTCAAATATGTGAATGGGATGAAGGCTCAGTATGGGGCCAGAAGCAGTCAGGTCAATAGGCCCTGAGATGCTTCACCCTAGTCAGGTCTTTGTTAATGGCCCCTGGCGAGAGGCTGGGGCACAAGTTGGCACTAGAAGCCTGTACCATGAAGATGCTTGGAAAGGAGAGAATGGGGCTGGAGAGATGGCTTAGTGGTTAAGAGCTTGCCTGTGAAGCCTAAGGACCCCGGTTCAAGGCTCCATTCCCCAGGACCCACGTTAGCCAGATGCACAAGGGGGTGCATGCATCTGGAGTTCATTTGCAGTGGTTGGAGGCCCTGGCGTGCCCATTCTCTCTCTCTCTATGCCTCGCTCTCTCTCAGTCTGTCGCTTTCAAATAAATAAATAAAAATAAACAAAAAATATAGGAGAGAATGCTAGTTGAGTTTATCCCCAGGTAGGCCAGCTGCAGGCAGATGTCCTCTAGGTAAGTTCTGGAAAGTACCCTGGAATCCAGCGAGGGCAGGATAGACAGGTTCTGAGTGTGTGGTTGTGGGCTGTATATACGCTCCTGGCCTGAGGCCACTGCCCTGGAGCACACCTGACTCTGGACATTTCCTTTTTATATGTCCCTGACACTCATCTGCCCCCAGTGATCAAGAAAAGGCCAGCTTGGGCTGGGAAGATGGCTCAATGGTTAAAGGCACTTGCTTGCAAAGCCTGCTGGCCTGGGTTCAGTTCTCCAGTACCCATGTAAAGCCAGATGCACAACGTGGTACATTTGTCTGGAGTTCATTCACAGCAGCAGAAGGTCCTGCTACATCCTTTCTCTCTGACTCTGTCTCTCTCAAATAAATCAGTTAATAAAATATATTTAAAAGGGAGCCAGGTGTGGTGGCGCACACCTTTAATCCCAGCACTTGGGAAGCAGAGGTAAGAGGATCACTGTGAGTTCGAGGCCACCCTGAGACTACATAGTGAATTCCAGGTCCAGGTTAGAGTGAGACCCTACCTCAAAAAACAAAAACAAAGCAAACAAACAAATATATGTAGCAGCTACTGAATGTCAAGTACTCCTATGGACAGGCTAGGAGGGCATGCCTTGAGAGAAGCATCTTGCCCCACAGGACCCTTGTAGTCCAGTAGAGAGGTGACATTTTTAAGCTGGCAACAAGATGAGGCAGGACACAAGTTGATGACATGTCTGCTCCGGCCATATGTGGGAGTGTTGTAGGGAAAGGGAAGCCAGAGAAGAGCTGTTAGTGTACGGCTAGAGGAGGAGAGAAGGCACACATGTACGCGGGCACTTGTGTGGCCCCCTTGTGTGTGTGTGTGTTTGTGTGTGTGCCCCCCAAGCTGGAGGCCACGTCTCACAAGTCCCCACCTTCTGTGTTATTTGCCCAGACAACCTAAAAATAATTTCCATTTAACTTTAGGATTTTGCTATTTGATGTACAAGATGCTTGCCCAGCAGAGAGACTTTTCTACTCACATTTTTATCTAAGATCAACATCAAGTTAAAGTGAGTTTGCATTATTTATGCACATACAGAATGGCTGGAGAGCAGAAGGCAGACCAGAGCATTCTGGATTTGGCTGGAAAGTCTACATAAGAATGGTTCTTTGAGTTGTAGTGGGTCATGCTTGGAATTCCAGCCCTTGGGAGGTAGAGGCAGGAAGATTAGGAGTTCAAGGTCAGTCTGGGCTACATGAGACCCTATCTCAAAAGAAAGGGAGGTGGGTTGGGGAGATGGCTCAGTGGTTAAAGGCATTTGCTTGCAAAGCTTACTAGTCAAGGGGTTCAATTTCCCCAGTACTCACATAAAGCCAGATGCACAAAGAAGTGTATGCATCTGGAGTTCATTTGCAGGGGCAAAAGGCCCTGGTATACCCAAGCTCTCTCTCTTTCAAATAAATAAATCAAGAACATTGGGTATGGTAGCATACACCTTTAATCCCAGCACTCGAGAGGCAGAGGTAGGAGGATCATCATGAGTTCAAGGTCACCCTGAGACTACATAGTGAATTTCAGGTCATCCTGAGCTAGAGTGAGACCCTACCTCAAAAAAAAAATAAATAAATAAAAGAAAAGAAAAAGTAAAAGAAA
Organism: Jaculus jaculus; assembly: GCF_020740685.1. Lineage (NCBI taxonomy): Eukaryota > Metazoa > Chordata > Mammalia > Rodentia > Dipodidae > Jaculus > Jaculus jaculus. The sequence continues at coordinate 5,566,015 of NC_059107.1, read as the reverse complement.
TTCAGTAAATACACACCGAGTGCCCATCAGGTGCCCACTGCTATGCCATGTGCAGGTGACGTAGGCGCAGTCATCCCAGCAGCTCACAATGTGGCAACATCTTTTAAAAAATATTAATTTTTTTGAGGCGTTTTGCTTTGAGGTAAGGCCTCACTGTAGTCCAGGCTTAACTGGAACTCACTCTGTAGTCCCAGGCTGGCCATGAACTCACAGTGATCCTCCTACCTCTGCCTCCGAGTGCTGGGATTAAAGGCGTGCACCACCACACCCGGCTTACTGAATTTCTTTGTAGACACTGGGAAAGAGTGTCCACATATGTGACACGTGCAACTAGATGATGGGTAATTCATCCCGGACAGAGGAAGACAGAGCTGCAAAGTCAGTTTATGGGCTGGGTGGGGCTCAGGTGGTAATGTCTTGTCTGGTACACAAGAGGCCCGGGACATGCTGAAGGACTGAGGAGCCAGATGGACGCCATGACAGGCTTCAGAGTCCTCAGTAGGCCTAAGTTTGTTTCCCGGCAAGATCTAAGTTTTTTGTCTTCTGGTAAGGGTGGGTTTAAGAGTTACTGGAAACTGACTAGGCCATACATTCCTGCAGTCATAGATAAGTTCAATTCCCCTAAACCCAGCCCGCCAACTTTGCCCGCCAAAATCCAAACCAACCAGAAGAGTACAAGTGCAGTTACTGTTTAAATCAACCAATCATGTACCCCTCCCCTTCTTCTACATTCAAATCCCTATAAAACCCCTGCCCTCCCGCTGCTCGGGGCTCTTGCACAGATCCACTGCGGTGGTGAAGTCAAGAGACGGGGCTTAAGCCCGAAATAAAGCTCCTTGTCCTTGCGTACGCGTTTGGCTCTCCTTGGTGGTCACTGGGGGCGCCGAGAACTGGGCATAACACGCGCCTTCTCCAGCACTGCATAACTAGGCGTGGTGGTGCACACCTGTGTCCCAGCACTTGTGTGAGAGGTGGAGGCAGGGGGAATCAGGAGTTCAAGGTTATCCTTGTGAGTTTGAGGCCACCCTGGGATCTATAGGACCCTGTCTTGAAAAAAACAAACTACCTAAATAAATAAAAGTCGGTTTATTCGCTACTCTCACTTTGGGTAGAGAATCTTCTCTTTTCAGATGGCAGTGACCTTGGGATGACTCAGAAGGTATCATTGCTGGAATGAAGTGACTGGAGTACTGAGTAACAATCTCGATCACACCTTCCAAGGCTCAGGGTCCATTGTGGAAGAGGTGGCAGAAAGAATGTAAGAGCCAAAGGAAGGGTAGGACTCCTTACAACATGCTCCTCCAGACACAAAATGGCCTGGATATCCATATCCTCACAGTGCCTGACACTATCTACACAAGACCATCATAAGAGGAGAAAAAGATCATGACATCAAAATAAAAGAGAGACTGATTGAGAAGGGGAGGGGATATGATGGAGAATGGAATTTCAAAGGGAAAGTGGGTGGGGGAGGGAGGGTATCACCGTGGGATATTTTTTATAATTATGGAAAATGTTAAAAATTTGAGAGAAAAAGAAAAGTCGGTTTATTACGTAGATGGCTGAGGAGCAAGGATATCAAAGCATGGAGGTGTGACAGATTGATAAATATCCCGGTGATATTAGATAAAGAAGCAGGAAGACAGATAAGTTGTGGTGACAGGTCAGGGGCTAACGTTAATATCCAGACCAGCAGAGCAGAGGTAAAGAGGGGAGATGCCGCCACAGGTTGTCTGTGCACCGCTCCCCAGGACCTGGGCCTGGGGACTTTACAGATACAGTTAGACTAAGGACCTTGACATGCGCAATTCTTCTGGACTGCCAGAAGGGTATCTAGCCACACGCCCTCTCTTGACCTTCCTTTGACCTATGCCCGCGTGCCCTCGTTCTTCTCCGTTTCATTCCTACCTCAGGGACTTTGAACCTGCTGTTCCCTCTGTTCCCTTCATCACTCAGATCTCCGTCCAAATGAGAGCTGCCTCTCTGCTTCCAGATTTTTGTCCTGGAGCTTTGAGTACACTCTGTTCCTAGGGACTGGGTTGGGGCAACAGGATGCAAATGCCTCGCCTGGGCCGCTGGGCACCCTCCCCAGCCCTCGACCCGCCCAGGGTTGCGGGATGGAGCAGCGCACATGAGTCATCCACCGGCGGCCGCAGACACAGTCGCCTTGTTGGAGGGACGCGAGGAGTCAGGCTGCGGCTAACTCCAGGAGCCAATGGCCTGATGGCAAGGGGAGATTAGGAATTTCCTCAGGTTCTGCAGAAGCACACAGGCCCCGGAGGGAGCCGGAGAGTAGGGAGTTGAGGATGGCCTGGACTCGTGCTAGGACTTGGCTCGGGGACCTCAGCCGGCCAACCAAGCTTCCGGAGCTATTGAAGGAGGAAGGGCCAAGATTTGGGGCACACAGAGCAGGGAAGGGGGTCTGGAGCAGCTGATGGGCAGTGAGAGGACCAGCTACACGGGCAGGCAGCAGAGCTAGCCAGGGGCGTGTCGGCTTCCTAAGGCTGCTGTGACAAAGTACCACACAAAACTGACTTAGAACAGGAATTTATTCTCCTGTTTTGGAGCATGGGATCAAGGTGTTGACAGGGGCTCCTCCCTAAAGCCTCTGGGGGACAGTGCTTCCATCCCGCTCGGGGCTGGCTCTCTGGCTTGTGGCCACGTCTTTCTGGCCTCTGTCTCACCGTCACATGGCTGCCTTTCCTCCATGGTTGCGTGTCTCTGGCTTCAAATGGTTTTTCTTTTCTTTCTTTTTTTTTTTAAATTTATTTATTTAAGAGCGACAGACACAGAGAGAAAGACAGATAGAGGGAGAGAGAGAGAATGGGCGCGCCAGGGCTTCCAGCCTCTGCAAACGAACTCCAGACGCGTGCGCCCCCTTGTGCATCTGGCTAACGTGGGACCTGGGGAACCGAGCCTCGAACTGGGGTCCTTAGGCTTCACAGGCAAGGGCCCAACCGCTAAGCCATCTCTCCAGTCCCAAATGGTTTTTCTTTGTGTGTCCTAATCTTCATCTTCCTCCATCCCTTCTCTCCTCCCCTTCCTCCCCTCTTCCCTTCTTTCTCCTCCTCCCTTTCCTCTTCCCTTCCTCTCTCTCTTTGGTTTTGAACTAGACAGTCTCACTCCAAGCTAGCCTGGAACTCACTATGTAGCCTAGGCAAGGCCTCAAACTCCTAATTCTCCTGCCTCAGCCTCTAGAGTGTTGGGATTACAGATGCACTGTTCTATCACACCCAAATGCAAAACTGCTTCTTCTTCTTCTTTTTTTCTTTTTCTTTTTTTTTTTTTTTTTTTTGAGGTAGGGTCTCACTCTGGCTCAGGCTGACCTGGAATTCACTATGGAGTCTCAGGGTGGCCTCGAACTCTCGGCGATCCTCCTACCTCTGCCTCCCGAGTGCTGGGATTAAAGGCGTGCGCCACCACGCCCGGCTTAAAACTTCTTCTTCTTTAATTTAATTAATTTACTATTTGAGAGAAAGAGAGAGGCAGATAGATAGATAGAGAGAGAGAGAGAGAGAGGGAGGGAGAGAGAGAAGACCTCTAGCCACTGCAAACTCCAGATGCATGCACCATTTTGTGCATCTGGCTTTACGTGGGTACTGAAGAATCAAGCCTCGAACCCGGGTCCTTAGGCTTCACAGGCAAGCACTTAACCGCTAAGCCATCTCTCCAGCCTCTTTATTATTTTTATTATTTTAAAGTTTATTTATTAATTGATGTGTGTGTGTGTGTGTGTACACCACATATCATGGTGCACAGGTGGAGGTCCAAGTTGTCTGTACCACACCTTCGTTGAGCAACAGGGTCTTGATGCTACAAGTGAGGCTGGCCCATGAATAACTTCATGTGAGTGCTGGGAACTAAATCCAGGCCAGCAGGCTTCGCCAGTAAATGACCTTAACCATTGAACCATCTCCCTAGCCTTCCCTTTTTTTTTTATTTCTAAGATGGGATGGATATGTAGCTGCTGTCTTCTAGAGCTCTTCCTGCCTCTGCCTCCCAGGTGCTTGGCTTACAGGCCTACATCACTGTGACCCCTAACTTTTGAGCCATTGCTCCTGGGTGAGTCCTGGGGCCTTATCGCTGCCTGGCATGTCCTCCTTCCAGACCTGTCCCGTCGTCTCCATAGCTTTTGTGGTTTCATGTCCTTTCTCCTTTCTCCTCCTTCCTCCCTCCCTCCTCTGCCTCCCCTTCTTCTTTCCTCCAGCCCCCTCAGGTGATCTTAGTATGCAGTCCAGGTTGGCCTTGAACTCAGTTCTCTTGCCTCAGCCTCCCTAGTCCTGAGATTGTTGGTGTTCACAACCCCTGGCTCGACAGCTGTCCTTCTCAGTTGTCAGGGCCACCTCTTCAGGTGCTCCTCTGACACTGCCAAGGTCGCACTTCTGATTTAAAGTCCCTTTAGCCCCCCATACCCGTGCTGAGATGGCATTTTACCTGTCCCCTGCAGCTTCATCTGGGGCTCCGTGCCCAGCTCGGCCTCAGAAACCTTGAATGTGGCCTCCTTTCGCCTGTGGTTGAGTGTTCCTGCCACAGGATGCACATGCCTGGAGGCGGAGCCATGACACATGGCAGCCCTGTTCCTCTGCTCCCCCTGAATCTCTCGCTACTTCTCTGGGTCCACTCAGAGCTCTGTCCTGTACCCTTGACTTCACCAGTGACCAAGAGCACAGTGGAGTGCAATTCAGCTGAGGCCATCTGCGTGGTGGGGGGGGGGGAGGCGGCTACGAAGGACCTCCGCCTCAACTATTCCCCTCACCTACCTGCTAGTGCCAGAAGGGTAGACTTGGCACGTCACCCCTGGTGAGGACTAGTGCCCCAGGGCATTCTCAGAGGCCCGGCCAGGCAGGGACTTGCCTTCAGGAGCCTGGCAGCCTGATGACACCCCCCGGGCCTTGCTACCCAGGTGCAGCATGGGCTAGTCCATGGCACTTTTGCTGCCAGGTTGGGGAAACCGAGGCAGCCGCTGGCACTGGCTCCCATCTAGAGGTTCTCAGGCCTCACGAGCACACTTAAGCCCGGGCCTTCCTCCCCCTCCCTCTCCCTGTGGCCAGTGCCCCGCCCTCCACACTCTCCACTGGCTGTTAGTGGCCTTTGGACTAGAGAAGCTGGGGTGGGAGGGGGCTCTGGGGCCCCACGCAGGCTGGCACTCACAGGGATCAGGGAGAGGCCCGGATCTGTTTTTCCCTGTCATGGGCAGGGCAGTGCCACAGGGTCCTCCACCATGCAGTCCCAGTCAGTCGTCTCCCGGAAGTACAGTTTGCAGCTGGGCCTGGCTGAGGTGGGGGCGGGGGCAGGGCTGAGCCCTGAGCAGACCTGGCTATGGGCGCCTTGTGCCCATCTGCCCTTAGCCCACATGTGTGGTGGAATGCTGACTCTGGGTGAAGACCCTGGCTGCTCCCCCAGACCTGGAGGTGCGCAAGGGATGTGTGGGTATCCAGATCCCCAGGAATTAAAGACATTTAGGATGAGCCAGCCAGGCCTGACAACAAACTGTTTCAGGTATGCCACCCTCAGGTCTAGCGTGAGGCTGCCCCACACAGTCAGGTAATACCAGCAAGCATGGCAAGAACGGTTTGGTTCCCAAGGCGCTGCCTTCCAGTGCAGTCCCTGGCGCGGTCAGAGGTCAGCCTCAGACTCTGCTCAGGACTTCTGCCCTTTCTCCAACCCAAGGCATGCTACATGCCTGGCCCCTAGAGGGTCTCAGGCTCTTGAAGCCTCCCCACCTAGCGGGTTCCGGGCAGCACCCACACGGCAGACATGAGCATTTTGATGTTCATAGAGCATCTCCTCATGCCCCAGAGACAGTAAAGAGTACTCCGTGGCTTTGGCTAAGCCTGGCTTTGAACCTGCTTCTCATGGAGAGATGGCAGCTCCAGGCCTGGGTTGGGGTGGGTACTGAATTCCTGGCCTGGAGCAGCTGGATTGAGGCCTTTCCCCAAAATCATCCGTCTTGTCCCCTTTCTGAGAAGGACTCTAACTTAAGATTTATCGAGTCTATCACACAATGCCCAGGGGGCATCTTTTAACCTGCCTCCTCCTAGCCTGTCCCCTCCACCCAGAGCAAGCCCAGGGCTAATAGCTCTCCCTGCCACACGGGGAGAGAGAGACAATGACACCTTCCCTGCATTGTTCAGAAGGCAAATGCAGCAAGGTCGCGCTGTGCATGTCCAGCGCCCTCCCCAGGGCCTTAGAAAACATCAGCAGAGTCTGTCTAGTACTAAGCTTCTTGTCTGGGAGTGCTCTATCCCAGCGACCCCCAGACTGTTCTTGAGACCGGGTCTCGTATTCTAGGCTAGCCTGAAACTCATTATGTAGCCAAAGACGACCTTGAACTCCCGATTCTCTTGTCTGTACCTCGCAAGTTCTGGGGTTACAGGTGTCGGCCACTATGCCAAGTTTAAGTGGTGCTGGGATTCGAACCTGGGGCTTTGTGTATGCTAGGCAGGGTCCTCTATCAATTGAGCTACATCTCCAGCCCCCCCCCCGCCGCCCCCCCGCAAGACTTCTTAGTGTGCTGTGGGTATCCTTGTGCAGCATCAGGAAGGAACAATGTCTTCTCCTTCCAACCTAGCCTTCTAGACTTAGTTGGGAAGTTCAGCTCCTCCCTTCCCCTGCCTGTCAAAGCTACAACCTAACACTCCACTGCTTGGTAGCTGTGTGAACTTGTGCAGGTACTTAACTCCCCCGGGCCTCATTTGTATTGCTTATAAAATAATCATTTAAAAATATTGTTAAGGGGCTGGAGAGATGGCTTAGCGGTTAAGCACTTGCCTGTGAAGCCTAAGGGCCCTGGTTCGAGGCTCTATTTCCCAGGACCCACATAAGCCAGATGCGCAAGGGGGCGCAAGCGTCTGGAGTTCGTTTGCAGGGGCTGGAGGCCCTGGCGCGCCCATTCTCTCTTTCTCTGTCTGTCACTCTCAAATAAATAAATAAAATAAACAAAAATTTTAAAATATTGTTAATGTTTATTTATTTGAGAGAGGAAGAGAGAAAGAATAAATATGGACCCACCAGAGCCTGTTATCATAGCAAACGAACTCCAGCTGCATGCACCACTTTGTGCATCTGGCCTTATGTGGGTACTGGGGAATTGAACCCAGGCAGTCAGGCTTGGTAAGCAAGTAGCAAGTGCCTTTAGCTCCCTGGCCCAGTAATTCTTTTTTTTCTTTTTTTCTTGGCTTTTCAAGATAGAGTCTCATTCTAGCCCAGGTTGTCCTGGAATTCACTATGCAGTCTCAGTGTGCACCACCACGCCCGGCTTTTACTCTTTTTTTTGGTTCACACTGGTCCTTTTTTATGATAGAAAATGAGAGAGAGAGAGAAAGAGAGAGAGAGAGAGAGAGAGAGAGAAAGAGAGAGAGAGAGAGAGAATTGGCATACCAGGGCCTTCAGATGCTGTAACTGAACTCCAGATGCATGTGTCACCTTAAGCACATGTGTTACCTTGTACATCTGGCTTACGTGGGATCTTGGGAGTCAAACATAGGTCCTTAGGCTTCATAGGCAAGTTCCATCTCTCCACCACCCCCAATCATTCTCATATAATGATCATTCTTTCTTTCTTTTTTTTTTTTTGGTTTTTCAAGGTAGGGTCTCACTCTAGCTCAGGCTGATCTGGAATTCACTTTTTAATATATATACACATATTGATTGATAACTTCTATACTTACAACAAACCATGGTACTTCCCTCCCCTCCCCCACTTCCCTTTCATAACTCTGTTCTCTGTCATATCCCCTCCCTCTCTACATTAGTCTCTCTTTTAATTTGATGTCATCATATTTTTCTCCTATTATGAGGGTCTTGTGTGGGTATTGCTAGGCACTGGGAGGTCTTGGATATCGAGGCCAAGTTCTGTCCTCACAGTTGTATATAAGGAGTGGTACCCTTCCTTTGGCTCTTACATTCTTTCCGCCACCTCTTCCACAGTGGACCCTGAGCCTTGGAGGGTGTGATAGAGATATTACAGTGCTGAGCAGTCCTCCGTCCCTTCTTCTCAGCACTATGTTGCCTTTTGGGTCATCCCAGTGGTCATCACCATCTGAAAAGAGAATCTTCTCTAACCAGAAGTGAGAGTAGCATTAATATATGAGTATGAACATTAAGTGTAGTGCTTCCAGGGCAATTTGGTGAGAATAATATATGCATTTATCCAGACAAGAGCAGGCTTTTTATACTGCTGAGGCTCATGACCTCCCTTGCCATAGGCTTTTGATTAGGTTTTCAGTATCAGGCATGTATTCCCTCCCATAGAGCAGGCCTTCAGTCCAATTAGAGATCAGTTGGTTTCCCCCAGAGCAGACATGCCACTATTGCACTTGTTCAGTCATTTGGCTTGTCTGGCCAAACTTGAGGTTTCCAGTGTCCACTGATTTCACCACTGATGACTTCTGTCTCCCATAAGGCTTTCAGTTGGCTGGACTACAGGAAGCAGTTTTTCTGCTCAGCACCAACTTGATTTTTCAGTGATTTTGCCTCTCAGGCATGTGAACTTTTCAGGATTAGGGTCTTACCATGTCTTTCTCATGGGGAACCAAGGGCCTTGGCAATAGCCTGGGAAGTTTTGGAGGCAACAGGGTCCTCCCTGGCCAACAACTCACTGGAAGGTCTCCCATTCCAGGCACTGAAAATTTTCTAGTAACAATCTATAGCTTCTGGATGTGCCATTTAAAAAAAAAAATTTGTTCATTTTTATTTATTTATTTAAGAGTGACAGACAGAGAGAGAAAGAGGTAGATAGAGACAGAGAGAGAATGGGCGTGCCAGGGCCTCCAGCCACTGCAAACGAACTCCAGATGCGTGCGCCCCTTGTGCATCTGGATAACGTGGGTTCTGGGGAATCAAGCCTCAAACCAGGGTTCTTAGGCTTCACAGGCAAGTACTTAACCACTAAGCCATCTCTCCAGCCCTCTGCTACTGATTTTTGATTCCAGATCACACACATGTCTATATATTTGTAGCTAGGATCCACATATAAGAGAGAACAGGCGACGTTTGGCTTTCTGGGCCTAGGTTACCTTACTTAGTATAATCCTTTCCAGGTCCATCCATTTCCCTGTAAATGTCATAATTTCATTTTTTCTTTACTGCTGAATAGAATTCCATTGTAGATATACCACATCTTTATCATCCATTCATCTGTGGATGGACATCTTGGCTGGTTCCATTTCCTAGCTATTGTGAATAGAGAGCAGCAATAAACATGGTTGTGCAAGTATCTCTAAGGTAGTGAGAAGAATCATTAGGATATATGCCTAGGAGTGGTATAGCGGGATCATATGGCAAATCTATTTTTAGCTGTCTCAAGAACCTCCACACTGATTTCCACAATGGCTGTACCAGGTTACATGCCCACCAACAGTGTAGAAGGTTCCCCCTTTACCACATCCTCACCAACATTTATTGTCATTTGTTTTCTTGATGGTAGCCATTCTGACGGGAGAGAGATGGAATCTCAAGGTAGTTTTAATTTGCATTTTCCTGATGACTAAGGATGTACAACACTTTTTTAGATGTTTATATGCCATCTGTATTTCTTTCGGTGAGAACTCTCTATTTAATTCCATAGCCCATTTTTTTGATTGGGTTATTTGATTTCTTATTGTTCTATTTTTTGAGTTCTTTGTATGTTTTGGATATTATATTAATCCTCTGTCAGATATATAACTGGCAAAGATTTCTCTCATTCTGTAGGTTGTCTCTTTTCTCTATTCACAGTGTTCTTTGCTGTACAAAAGCTTTGTAATTTCATGAGATCCCAGTAGTTGATAAGTGGTTTTATTTTCTAAGCAATTGGGGTTATATTCAGAAAGTCATTACCTATGCTAATATGTTGAAGGGTTTCTCCTACCTTTTTCTCTAGCAATTTCAGAGTTTCGGGTCTGATATTAAGGTCCTTGATCCAATTGGATTTGATTCTTGTGCACAAGGATCTATTTTCATCTTTCTACATACACATATCCAGTTTTCCCAGCACTATTTGTTGAAGAGGCTATCTTTTCTCCAATGAATATTTTTGTAAAATATCATATGGCTGTAGCTGCCTGGATTAAAATCTGGGCCCTCTATTCTGTTCCATTGATCTACATGTCTGTTTTTGTGCCTATACCATGCTGTTTTTGTTACCTTGGCTTTGTAATATAGCTTAAAATTGGGTATAGTGATACCACCAGCCTTATTTTTGTTGCTCAAAATGTTTTGGCTGTTCTAGGTTTTTTGTGCCTCCAAATGAAATTAGGATTTTTTTTCTATTCCTGTGAAGAATGCCATTGGAATTTTAATGGGGATTGCATTAAATGTGTAGATTGCTTTTGGTAAGATTGATATTGTCAGAATATTGATTCTTCCAATCCAAGAATGTGGAATATCTTTCCATTTCCTTGTGTCTTCTGCAATTTCTCGCTTGAGTGTTTTAAAGTCCTCATTGTAGAGCTCCTTCACTTCCTTATTCCAAGGTACTTTATTTATTTATTTATTTATTTGAGGCAATTGCAAATGGGGGAGATTCCCTGATTTCATTCTCCACACATTTGTTCTTAGTATGCAGGAAAGCTACTGATTTCTGTGTATTTATTTTGTATCCTGCTACATTGCTAAAAGTGTTTATCAGCTCTATATAACAGTTTGCTGGTAGAGTTTTTAGGGTCTTTTATGTATAGAAATCATATCATCTGCAAATAGTGATAATTTGATCTCTTCCTTTCCAATTTGTATCCCTTTTATGAGTGTCTCTTGCCTTATTGCTGTAGCTAAGACTTCCAGTACTATATTAACTGTTTATTTTCCATCCACCTTTCCATTTTACTTAAGTATCACAGATCAGCTCATGACCACCCAGTGGTTTTTCCTACGCATTCTGAGGCCTGAGGTGCAGACAATTCCCCGGTGGGCACCTGGGTGCTCCAGACTTCAGTCGCTGCGTAGGCGCAGAGGGCACCTGCACACCTTCGGACTGGTCTGCGCCTCAGGCTGAGTGACCTCGGGAGCTGGTGCAGGCCACTTGCCTGAAACTTCTCCTTTTCAGCCTTCTCAGCAGTGGCCTGTTCTTCCTTCTCAGGCTCTGTAGATGGAGAGACCAGCCATGACCTCTATGGGAGCTAATGTGAGATGGCGCTGTGTGTGCATACGCCGAACTTCCCCAGTCAACATCCACCACGTCAGACTCACTGAGTGAGCTCCCTCATCGTTGCGTGGAATGACAATGTCCACGTGGCATAGAGGAGTGTGTTACACAGACAACGCTGGGCAGGCTGGTGTAAGATGCCACTGTGAGGGGCTGGTGCTTAGTCCTGGCATCAGTTGTCGCTGGGGGATGTATCTCCGGTCTCCAGTAGCAGTGACAGGCTCTCCTCTTGGAGATGACACTGACCTTGGCAGTGTTCTCAGGGCCAACAGTGGCACAAGCTACCAGCAGAACATTCCCCCAGGTTCTCTTCAGATTTGTGGTGCAGATGCCATCCCTCCTCCAGGTGTGCTGGTCCACCTGGAAGCCAAGGGCTGTGCCACCTACATGGTTCCTGCTCAAAGGTCGTGAGGACACCCTCCTTCTCAGTTATAGGACATCGTGTGACAGCTTCCTCTTCAGTTATGATGGGAACCAAGGACCAGGCAGCCTGGAGCCTCCTGAGCAGCACAGAAAGGCTGTAGGGATTATCGTCACAGGGTCATCACGAGGCTCAGTGAGGTCATTCAGGAAGTGGACACAGGATAAGTGCCTTTTAACAATTTCAAATATTTTTTTTTTAATTTTATTTATTTATTTATTTTGAGAGTGACAGACACAGAGAGAAAGACAGATAGAGGGAGAGAGAGAATGGGCGTGCCAGGGCTTCTAGCCTCTGCAAACGAACTCCAGACGCGTGCGCCCCCTTGTGCATCTGGCTAACGTGGGACCTGGGGAACAGAGCCTTGAACCGGGGTCCTTAGGCTTCACAGGCAAGCGCTTAACCGCTAAGCCACCTCTCCAGCCCCTTCAAATATTTTTATTTATGTATTTGCAAGCAGGGAGAGAGAGAAGAGAGACAGAGAGAAGGGGCATGTCAGGGCCTCCAGCCACTGCAAAACGGACTCCAGATGCATGCGCCACTTTGTGCATCTGGCTTCACGAGGGTCCTGGAGAATCCAACCCAGGTCATTAAGCTTTTCAGGCAGACGCCTTAACCACTGAGCCATGTCTGCAGCCCTATATTAAGTACCTTTAAAAATTTGTTTTTAATTTTGTTGTGTGAGTTCTGTGTGCAGAGGTAAGCATGTGTGTGAAGGTCAGAGGACAACTTCAAGGCCTTCCTTCCTTCCTTCCTTCCTTCCTTCCTTCCTTCCTTCCTTCCTTTCTTTCTTTCTTCCTTTCTTTTTTGGTTTTTCGAGGTAGGGTTTCACTCTAGCCCAGGTTGAGTGGAATTCACTATGTAGTCTTAGGGTGGTCTCGAACTCATGGTGACCTCCTACCTCTGCTTCCCCAGTGCTGCCACCACGCCCAGTTTAGGCCCCACCTTCTTTGAGGCAGGGTCTCTTGCTGCTGCAAACAAACATCAGACTAGCTGTCCCATGAGCTCTGGACCCTCCTCGCTCCTCCTCCCAACGTCTTCGGCATGTTGGTGTCCAGATGCATGTGCCAGTTTGCCTCTGGCTTTACGTGAGTGCTGGGGAACCGAACCCAGGCTAGCTAGCTTTGCAGGTGAGCGCCTTAGCAGCTGAGCCGCCTCCCCAGCCCCAAGCGCTTTTGTTTGACAGTGCTGAGGATTGAACCTGGGCCTTCCCCATGCCAGCAAGGTCTGCACCCTGAGCCACACCACAAACCACAGTGACTGCTTAGTGAACCACAGGTGGCGTGATTATGGGTGTTACCAGAGGTATCCTTACTTTCTTTGGTCTTTTTTTTTTTTAACTCAAGGTAGGGTCTCACTCTAGCACAGGCTGACCTGGAACTCATTCTGTAGTCTCGGGCCTCAAACTCACAGTAATCCTCCTACCTTGCCTTTGAGTGCCAGGATTAAAGGCATGCGCCACCATGCCTGATCGTGAGGTATTTCCCCTCCCCCCCTTTTTTTTTCCTGAGGCAAGCCCAACAGACTGGCCTTTAAAATTTTTTTATTTGTTTATTTTATTTTATTTTTTTAAAAAATATTTATTTATTTATTTATTTGTCAGAGAAAGAGGAAGAGAGGGAGAGAGAGAATGGGCACAGCAGAGCCTCCAGCCACTGCAAACAAACTCCAGATGTGTGCACCCCCTTGTGCATCTGGCTTATGTGGGTCCTGGGGAATTGAACCTGGGTCCTTTGGCTTTGTAGGCAAATGCCTTAACCACTAAGCCATCCCTCCAGCCCTATTTGTTTATTTTTATTTATTTATAGAGAGACGGAGACGGAGGGAGAGAATGGGTGAACCAGGGCCTCTAGCCACTGCAAACGAACTCCAGATGCATGTGCCACTTTGTGCATCTGGCTTACATGGGTCCTGGAGAATCGAACCTGGTTCCTTTGACTTTGCAAGCAAGTGCCTTAACCACTAAGCAATCTCTCCAGCCCTAGCCATTTTAAAAATTTTTATATTTTTTATAATTGACAAGGTCCATGATTGTAAACAATATCCCTTGGTAATTCCCTCCCTTCCCCCACTTTCCCCTTTGAAACTCCACTCTCCATCATATCCCCTCCCCTCTCAATCAGTCTCTCTTTTATTTTGATGTCATGATCTTTTCCTCCCATTATGATGGTCTTGTGTAGGTAGTATCAGGCACTGTGAGGTCATGGATAGCTAGGCCATTTTGTGTCTGAAGGAGCACATTGTAAGGAGTCCTACCCTTCCTTTGGCTCACATTCTTTTTTTTTTATTTTTTATTTTTTTTTTATTAACATTTTCCATGATTATAAAATATATCCCATGGTAATTCCCTCCCTCCCCACCCCCACACTTTCCCATTTGAAATTCCATTCTCCATCATATTACCTCCCCATTACAATCATTGTAATTACATATTTACAATATCAACCTATTAAGTATCCTCCTCCCTTCCTTTCTCTACCCTTTATGTCTCCTTTTTAACTTACTGGCCTCTGCTACTAAGTATTTTCCTTCTCACGCAGAAGCCCAGTCATCTGTAGCTAGGATCCACATATGAGAGAGAACATGTGGCGCTTGGCTTTCTGGGCCTGGGTTACCTGACTTAGTATAATACTTTCCAGGTCCATCCATTTTTCTGCAAATTTCATAACTTCATTTTTCTTTACCGCTGAGTAGAACTCCATTGTGTAAATGTACCACATCTTCATTATCCACTCATCTGTTGAGGGACATCTAGGCTGGTTCCATTTCCCAGCTATTATAAATTGAGCAGCAATAAACATGGTTGAGCATGTACTTCTAAGGAAATGAGATGAGTCCTTTGGATATATGCCTAGGAGTGCTATAGCTGGGTCATATGGAAGATCAATCTCTAGCTGTTTTAGGAACCTCCACACTGTTTTCCACAATGGCTGGACTATATTGCATTCCCACCAGCAGTGCAGAAGGGTTCCTTTTTTTCCACATCCCCGCCAACATTTATGATCATTTGTTTTCATGATGGTGGCCAATCTGACAGGAGTGAGATGGAATCTCAATGTAGTTTTAATCTGCATTTCCCTGATGACTAGTGACGTAGAACATTTTTTTAGATGCTTATATGTCATTCGTATTTCTTCCTTTGAGAACTCTCTATTTAGCTCCATAGCCCATTTTTTGATTGGCTTGTTTGATTCCTTATTATTTAACTTTTTGAGTTCTTTGTATGTCCTAGATATTAATCCTCTATCAGATATATAGCTGGCGAAGATTTTTTCCCATTCTGTAGGTTGCCTCTTTGCTTTTTTCACTGTGTCCTTTGTGGTGCAAAATCTTTGTAATTTCATTAGGTCCCAGTGGTTAATCTGTGGTTTTATTGCCTGAGCAATTGGGGTTGTATTCAGAAAGTCTTTGCCAAGACCAATATGTTGAAGGGTTTCCCCTACTTTTTCCTCTAGCAGTTTCAAAGTTTCCGGTCTGATGTTAAGGTCTTTAATCCATTTGGACTTAATTCTTGTGCATGGCGAGAGAGTGGCTCACATTCTTTCTGCCACCTCTTCCGCAATGGACCCTGAGCCTTGGAAATTGTGATAGACATGTTGCAGTACTGAGCACTCCTGTGTCACTTCTCAGCACCGTGATGCCTTCTGAGTCATCTCAAGGTGACTGCCATCTGAGAAGAGAAAGTTCTCTAACACAAAAAGTGAGAGTAGCATTAATATATGGGTATGAACATTAAGAGAAGTGTTTACTGGGCAGTTTGGTGAGCATAGTACATACATTTAGCCAGACAGCAGCAGACGTTACACCCCTAGGGCTCATGACTACCCCTGTTGTAGGTTTTCAGTGTCAGGGATGTATTCCCTCCCATGGAGCGGGCCTCCAGTTAAATTAGAGGGCAGCTGGTTTCCACCATGTCAGATGTGCCACTATTGCACCCATTGGCTCATTTGGCCTGTTTGGCCAGATAAAAAGCTTGCTGTATCCATTGTTGAGTGTCTTCACTGGTGATTTCTCTCCCCTTGAGCTGCATGCAGTGTGCCTCGCCTTTTTTTTTTTTAATGTATGAGTGTGTGTGTGTGTGTGTGTGTGTGACAGAGAGAGAGACAGAGAGAGAGAGAGAGAGAGAGAGAGAGAGAGAGAGAGAGAGAGAATTGGTGCACCAGGGCCTCCAGCCACTATAATCGAATGCCAGATGCATGTGCCACCTTGTGGACACGTGTGATCTTACCGTGTCTGGTCAACTGTCCCAAGTAAGCGGGAAACTGACTTACCTGAGTACCCTGTGTCCCTGGGAAGCTTGGAGTCCCTGGAACCTGGGCCCTCTTGCTGTGGTCACCATTTACTTTTCTCCCCATGTGTATGTGTGTGGCACGCATGAACGTATGTGTGCTTGTATGAGTGTGGGAGCATATGTTTGCAGGTGCACGTGTGTGTGGGTGGAGGGTGACATCAGAGATGTTCCTCACGAACTCTCCCCCTTACTTTTCTGAGGTGCGTCTCTAGCCGAACCTAGAGTTCACGGATTCCTCTAGGCTAGCATTTCTGTGATGGACGCCAAAGCCAAGACACAGAGAGGGAGAAGAAGTGGCTGGAAGCCTCACAGTGAGCAGAGACCAGGCAGGTCAACCTGCCACCCAGCGCCCTTCCCTCCTGCCTCACTGGCTCACATTCCATCAGGGTTCTCACCCTGGGGAAGGCAGTAAACAGTGTTCTGAGCCAGCCCCCGGGGGCTGGAACCCAAGCTCTGGGGCCCGACCCACTGGCCACAGAGACGTTATGAGAGTTGATGATTCAACTTCCTGTCTTTTGAGAGCGCTGGGACCACAGAGGTTTCCTAGCTGGGAGGAGGGGCAGCTCCCCACGGAGGGCCTGCGGCAAAGGGACAGGGCCTGCTGAGCACTGCCTGGGCCAGGCCTTGCAGGGCGGACCCCAGCGGCCACACTAGCGCACTGGCCCCTTTGGATTCACAGTCGCCCTTGTAGGGGAACCAGCCGTCTGGGTTTGCCTGGGATGGTCCTGGCTTTAACACCTAAAGTGCTGAATCCTAGGATACTGTCAGTTCTAAACCAAACAGAACAACTGGCCATTCTATTTCCACACATGACCTACAATCTCAGTGGCTCTGGGGACCCCAAGCCCCAGGACAGAACATGCTAGAATAGGGAATTAAACTGTGGCCTAGGGCCACATGGACCACACTGGCCACATTTAGCTCACCCACTGTTTTTATACAGCCCACAAGCTATGAATAGTTTTTTATGTTTTTAATAGCTGAAAAAAAAATAAGGAAGAATAATACTTTACGACATGTACAAATTACATAAAATTCAAATTTCTGTGCGTGTACGTCAAGGCACAGCCATGCCGGTCATTTGCATATGGTTCCCCACTGCACCGCAGAGCTGGGGCCCTGCCGGAGACCTCAGGGATCTTGGGGGCTGTTTCCCAGTTCACCCTTCATGGAAGCAGTTGGCTGACCTACCTAGAGACTGGCAGAGGGTGTGTGTTGAGAGGGCACGGATGTCTTAGTGAAGTAACTCTGAACTGAGGAGGGGAAAGTATTAGAGGAAGATCAGCAGATGAGCTGCAAGACACCAGGTGCTTCTGAGGCCCGCTGGCCTGTCTGAACAGTGGGTGGAGGCAGGGCAGGAGACGCCAGGGCTGCTCTCTGGTTTCACTCTCTAGTCATTTCGGCAGCTGCTCCTTCCTCTCACACCAACCGCACACAGGGACTGTCTGTGACCTAGGGAAGGTTCTGCCCGTTTGCGACCCAACCTGAGGTCTCTCCATCCCACAGAGGGGTTGCTTATCTGGCTTTAAGGCCGACCCTGATCCTGGTCGCAAGACTGGAAACTATTTTGTTTAGACTTCTCTTGTGAGATAGGCAGAGATAAGAGGATCATTGGAGTTCCAGGTCAGCCTGGGCTAGCGTGCGACCCTACCTTGAAACAAACAAACCAATTCCAGACTGCCATACGGGTCCAGTGGCATGCACAGTGTGCAAGGTACTCTGAGGGCCTCCCGTCACTGGAAGGTCCACGGGCCGTCCGATTTCTTTGCATCCAGAAGTGGTGATGGGAGCTGTCTGCCTGGAGAGGAGGGGTAGCTGGAGCCTTGATCCCGCACACCTCTCTCCCATGCCCTCCACTATCGCTGGAAACCTGCCAGGTGCCCAGCCTGCTTGAGGGCCACCCAGCTGAGCTGAGCCAGCAGGAAGTTGACAGGCTGTAGACTCAAGCGGTGGAGAGAGGCAAGTGAAACCTGGCCCAAGGCCACGCCGGACCCCTCCACCCACCCCAGGCCCCCAAAACCCCCACTGCCAACAGAAGTTCCCCACCCCGTCTCTCTATAGGGTCTCGTTATACAGCCCAGGCTGGCATCAAAGTTGTGCCGATCCTTCTTGCCTCTGCTGGAATTACAGAAGAGCGCCATGCTTACCTACGATCCCTCCTCCTCTACCACGCTCCCTCCTCTTCTTCCACCCTACTCCTCCTCTTCCACCTCCTCCTCCTCTTCCACCTCCTCCTCCTCTTCCACCTCCTCCTCCTCTTCCACCTCCTCTTCCACCTTCCTCCTCTTCTTCCACCTCCTCCTCCTCTTCCACCTCCTCCTCCTCTTCCACCTCCTCCTCCTCTTCCACCTCCTCCTACTCTTCCAGCTCCTCCTCCTCTTCCACCTCCTCCTCCTCTTCCATCCTCCTCCTCTTCTTCCACCTCGTCCTCCTCTTCCACCTCCTCCTCCTCTTCCACCTCCTCCTCCTCTTCCACCCCCTCCTCCTCTTCCACCTCCTCCTCCTCTTCCACCTCCTCCTCCTCTTCCACCTCCTCCTCCTCTTCCACCTCCTCCTCCTCTTCCACCTCCTCCCCCTTTCCACCTCCTCCTCCTCTTCGACCTCCTCCTCCTCTTCCACCTCCTCCTCCTCTTCCATCCTCCTCCTCCTCTTCCACCTCCTCCTCCTCTTCCACCTCCTCCTCCTCTACCACCTCCTCCTCCTCTTCCATCCTCCTCCTCCTCTTCCACCTCCACCTCCTCTTCCACATCCTCCCCCTTTCCACCTCCTCCTCCTCTTCGACCTCCTCCTCCTCTTCCACCTCCTCCTCCTCTTCCACCTCCTCCTCCTCTTCCACCTCCTCCTCCTCTTCCACCTCCTCCTCCTCTACCACCTCCTCCTCCTCTTCCATCCTCCTCCTCCTCTTCCACCTCCACCTCCTCTTCCACATCCTCCCCCTTTCCACCTCCTCCTCCTCTTCCACCTCCTCCTCCTCTTCCACCTCCTCCTCTTCCACCTCCTCCTCTTCCAGCTCCTCCTCCTCTTCCACCTCCTCCTCCTCTTCCACCCCCACCACCTCTTCCACCCTCCTCCTCCTCTTCCACCCTCCTCCTCCTCTTCCACCCTCCTCCTCCTCTTCCACCTCCTCCTCCTCTTCCACCTCCTCCTCTTCTTCCACCCCCTCCTCCTCTTCCACCCTCCTCCTCCTCTTCCACCCTCCTCCTCCTCTTCCACCCTCCTCCTCCTCTTCCACCTCCTCCTCCTCTTCCATCCTCTTCCTCCTCTTCCACCCTCCTCCTCCTCTTCCACCTCCTCCTCCTCTTCCATCCTCCTCCTCCTCTTCCATCCTCCTCCTCCTCTTCCACCCTCCTCCTCCTCTTCCATCCTCCTCCTCCTCTCCATCCTCCTCCTCCTCTTCCATCCTCCTCCTCCTCTTCCATCCTCCTCCTCCTCTTCCACCTCCTCCTCTTCCACCTCCTCCTCCTCTTCCACCTCCTCCTCCTCTTCCACCTTCCTCCTCTTCTTCCACCTGTTCCTCCTCTTCCACCTCCTCCTCTTCCACCTCCTCCTCCTCTTCCACCTCCTCCTCCTCTTCCACCTCCTCCTCCTCTTCCACCTCCTCCTCCTCTTCCACCTCCTCCTCCTCTTCCATCCTCCTCCTCCTCTTCCACCTCCTCCTCCTCTTCCACCTCCTCCTCCTCTTCCATCCTCCTCCTCCTCTTCCACCTCCTCCTCCTCTTCCACCTCCTCCTCCTCTTCCACCTTCCTCCTCCTCTTCCACCTCGTCCTCCTCTTCCATCCTCCTCCTCCTCTTCCACCTCCTCCTCCTCTTCCACCTCCTCCTCCTCTTCCACCTCCTCCCCCTTTCCACCTCCTCCTCCTCTTCGACCTCCTCCTCCTCTTCCACCTCCTCCTCCTCTTCCATCCTCCTCCTCCTCTTCCACCTCCTCCTCCTCTTCCACCTCCTCCTCCTCTACCACCTCCTCCTCCTCTTCCATCCTCCTCCTCCTCTTCCACCTCCACCTCCTCTTCCACATCCTCCCCCTTTCCACCTCCTCCTCCTCTTCGACCTCCTCCTCCTCTTCCACCTCCTCCTCCTCTTCCATCCTCCTCCTCCTCTTCCACCTCCTCCTCCTCTTCCACCTCCTCCTCCTCTACCACCTCCTCCTCCTCTTCCATCCTCCTCCTCCTCTTCCACCTCCACCTCCTCTTCCACATCCTCCCCCTTTCCACCTCCTCCTCCTCTTCCACCTCCTCCTCCTCTTCCACCTCCTCCTCTTCCACCTCCTCCTCTTCCAGCTCCTCCTCCTCTTCCACCTCCTCCTCCTCTTCCACCCCCACCACCTCTTCCACCCTCCTCCTCCTCTTCCACCCTCCTCCTCCTCTTCCACCCTCCTCCTCCTCTTCCACCTCCTCCTCCTCTTCCACCTCCTCCTCTTCTTCCACCCCCTCCTCCTCTTCCACCCTCCTCCTCCTCTTCCACCCTCCTCCTCCTCTTCCACCCTCCTCCTCCTCTTCCACCTCCTCCTCCTCTTCCATCCTCTTCCTCCTCTTCCACCCTCCTCCTCCTCTTCCACCTCCTCCTCCTCTTCCATCCTCCTCCTCCTCTTCCATCCTCCTCCTCCTCTTCCACCCTCCTCCTCCTCTTCCATCCTCCTCCTCCTCTCCATCCTCCTCCTCCTCTTCCATCCTCCTCCTCCTCTTCCATCCTCCTCCTCCTCTTCCACCTCCTCCTCCTCTTCCACCTCCTCCTCCTCTTCCTTCCTCCTCCTCCTCTTCCACCCTCCTCCTCCTCTTCCACCTCCTCTTCCACCTCCTCCTCTTCCACCTCCTCCTCTTCCATCCTCCTCCTCCTCTTCCATCCTCCTCCTCCTCTTCCACCCTCCTCCTCCTCTTCCACCTCCTCCTCCTCTTCCATCCTCCTCCTCCTCTTCCACCTCCTCCTCCTCTTCCACCTCCTCCTCCTCTTCCTTCCTCCTCCTCCTCTTCCACCTCCTCCTCCTCTTCCTTCCTCCTCCTCCTCTTCCACCCTCCTCCTCCTCTTCCACCTCCTCTTCCGCCTCCTCCTCTTCCACCTCCTCCTCTTCCATCCTCCTCCTCCTCTTCCATCCTCCTCCTCCTCTTCCACCCTCCTCCTCCTCTTCCACCTCCTCCTCCTCTTCCATCCTCCTCCTCCTCTTCCACCTCCTCCTCCTCTTCCACCTCCTCCTCCTCTTCCACATCCTCCTCCTCTTCCACCTCCTCCTCCTCTTCCACCTCCTCCTCCTCTTCCACCTCCTCCTCCTCTTCCACCCTCCTCCTCGTCTTCCATCTCCTCCTCCTCCTCTTCCACCTCCTCCTCCTCCTCTTCCACCTCCTCCTCCTCTTCCACCTCCTCCTCTTCTTCCACCTCCTCCTCCTCTTCCACCTCCTCCTCCTCTTCCACCTCCTCCTCCTCTTCCACCCTCCTCCTCCACTTCCACCTCCTCCTCCTCTTCCATCCTCCTCCTCCTCTTCCACCCTCCTCCTCCTCTTCCACCTCCTCCTCCTCTTCCACCTCCTCCTCCTCCTCTTCCACCTCCTCCTCCTCTTCCACCCTCCTCCTCCTCTTCCATCTCCTCCTCCTCCTCTTCCACCTCCTCCTCCTCTTCCACCTCCTCCTCCTCTTCCATCCTCCTACTCTTCTTCCACCTCCTCCTCCTCTTCCACCTCCTCCTCTTCCACCTCCTCCTCCTCTTCCACCCTCCTCCTCCTCTTCAACCTCCTCCTCCTCTTCCATCCTCCTCCTCCTCTTCCACCCTCCTCCTCCTCTTCCACCTCCTCCTCCTCTTCCATCCTCCTCCTCCTCTTCCATCCTCCTCCTCCTCTTCCACCCTCCTCCTCCTCTTCCACCTCCTCCTCCTCTTCCATCCTCCTCCTCCTCTTCCATCCTCCTCCTCCTCTTCCATCCTCCTCCTCCTCGCCACCTCCTCCTCCTCTTCCACCTCCTCCTCCTCTTCCACCTCCTCCTCTTCTTCCACCTCCTCCTCCTCTTCCACCTCCTCCTCCTCTTCCACCCTCCTCCTCCTCTTCAACCTCCTCCTCCTCTTCCATCCTCCTCCTCCTCTTCCACCCTCCTCCTCCTCTTCCACCTCCTCCTCCTCTTCCATCCTCCTCCTCCTCTTCCATCCTCCTCCTCCTCTTCCACCCTCCTCCTCCTCTTCCACCTCCTCCTCCTCTTCCATCCTCCTCCTCCTCTTCCATCCTCCTCCTCCTCTTCCATCCTCCTCCTCCTCGCCACCTCCTCCTCCTCTTCCACCTCCTCCTCCTCTTCCACCTCCTCCTCTTCTTCCACCTCCTCCTCCTCTTCCACCTCCTCCTCCTCTTCCACCTCCTCCTCCTCTTCCTTCCTCCTCCTCCTCTTCCACCTCCTCCTCCTCTTCCACATCCTCCTCCTCTTCCACCTCCTCCTCCTCTTCCACCTCCTCCTCCTCTTCCACCTCCTCCTCCTCTTCCACCCTCCTCCTCGTCTTCCATCTCCTCCTCCTCCTCTTCCACCTCCTCCTCCTCCTCTTCCATCCTCCTCCTCCTCTTCCACCTCCTCCTCCTCTTCCACCTCCTCCTCCTCTTCCACCTCCTCCTCCTCTTCCACCTCCTCCTCCTCTCCATCCTCCTCCTCCTCTTCCATCCTCCTCCTCCTCTTCCATCCTCCTCCTCCTCTTCCACCCTCCTCCTCCTCTTCCATCCTCCTCCTCCTCTCCATCCTCCTCCTCCTCTTCCATCCTCCTCCTCCTCTTCCGTCCTCCTCCTCCTCTTCCACCTCCTCCTCCTCTTCCACCTCCTCCTCCTCTTCCATCCTCCTCCTCCTCTTCCATCCTCCTCCTCCTCTTCCTTCCTCCTCCTCCTCTTCCACCTCCTCCTCCTCTTCCTTCCTCCTCCTCCTCTTCCACCCTCCTCCTCTTCTTCCACCTCCTCCTCCTCTTCCATCCTCCTCCTCCTCTTCCATCCTCCTCCTCCTCTTCCTTCCTCCTCCTCCTCTTCCACCTCCTCCTCCTCTTCCACCCTCCTCCTCCTCTTCCACCCTCCTCCTCTTCTTCCACCTCCTCCTCCTCTTCCATCCTCCTCCTCCTCGCCACCTCCTCCTCCTCTTCCACCTCCTCCTCCTCTTCCACCTCCTTCTCTTCTTCCACCTCCTCCTCCTCTTCCACCTCCTCCTCCTCTTCCATCCTCCTCCTCCTCTTCCATCCTCCTCCTCCTCTTCCATCCTCCTCCTCCTCTTCCACCTCCTCCTCCTCTTCCACCTCCTCCTCCTCTTCCACCCTCCTCCTCCTCTTCCACCCTCCTCCTCCTCTTCCACCTCCTCCTCCTCTTCCATCCTCTTCCTCCTCTTCCACCCTCCTCCTCCTCTTCCACCTCCTCCTCCTCTTCCATCCTCCTCCTCCTCTTCCATCCTCCTCCTCCTCTTCCACCCTCCTCCTCCTCTTCCATCCTCCTCCTCCTCTCCATCCTCCTCCTCCTCTTCCATCCTCCTCCTCCTCTTCCATCCTCCTCCTCCTCTTCCACCTCCTCCTCCTCTTCCACCTCCTCCTCCTCTTCCACCTCCTCCTCCTCTTCCTTCCTCCTCCTCTTCCACCCTCCTCCTCCTCTTCCACCCTCCTCCTCCTCTTCCACCTCCTCCTCCTCTTCCATCCTCCTCCTCCTCTTCCACCCTCCTCCTCCTCTTCCACCCTCCTCCTCCTCTTCCACCTCCTCCTCCTCTTCCATCCTCTTCCTCCTCTTCCACCCTCCTCCTCCTCTTCCACCTCCTCCTCCTCTTCCATCCTCCTCCTCCTCTTCCATCCTCCTCCTCCTCTTCCACCCTCCTCCTCCTCTTCCATCCTCCTCCTCCTCTCCATCCTCCTCCTCCTCTTCCATCCTCCTCCTCCTCTTCCATCCTCCTCCTCCTCTTCCACCTCCTCCTCCTCTTCCACCTCCTCCTCCTCTTCCATCCTCCTCCTCCTCTTCCATCCTCCTCCTCCTCTTCCACCTCCTCCTCCTCTTCCACCTCCTCCTCCTCTTCCACCTTCTCCTCCTCTTCCATCCTCCTCCTCCTTTTCCATCCTCCTCCTCCTCTTCCTTCCTCCTCCTCCTCTTCCACCTCCTCCTCCTCTTCCTTCCTCCTCCTCCTCTTCCACCCTCCTCCTCTTCTTCCACCCTCCTCCTCCTCTTCTACTCTCCTCCTCCTCCTCTTTCACCTCCTCCTCCTCTTCCACCCTCCTCCTCCTCTTCCACCCTCCTCCTCCTCTTCCATCCTCCTCCTCCTCTTCCACCCTCCTCCTCCTTTCCACCCTCCTCCTCCTCTTACACCCTCCTCCTTTTCTATCCTCTCTTCCTTTTTTGACTTCTCTTCCCTCTTTTTTTTTCCCCCCTGAGGTAGTGTCTCACTGTAACTCAGGCTGACCTGGAATTCACTATGGAGTCTCAGGGTGGTCCTGAACTCATGGCGATCCTCCTACCTCTGCCTCCCGAGTGCTGGGATTAAAGGTGTGCACCACCAGGCTGGGCTTCCCTCTTTTGGTGCCAGGTTCTCACTATGTAATCCAAACTGGCCTGGAATTTTCTATCTAGTCCAGGTTAACTTGAATCCATGATCCACCTGCCTCAGCCTTCTGAGCACTTTTCCAGAGGGTTAAGGAAGTACTCTATTTTGGAAGGCATATTGGAAGACAGCCTCAGTGGAGCCTCAAAAGTGACCCACCTGATCCGAGCCAGCCTTCTGTATGCCCTCTTGGGAACTGTCACCTCTCAGGAATCCCCCTCCCCTAGCTTGACTGAGTTCCCATAGCTCTGCTTGCTGACCTCAGGTCTGAGGACTTTGGAGAGCCCAACAGTCAGCTCCTTGGCTACCCCTGGAATTTCTTTCTTTCTTTTCTTTTTTAAAATAATTTTTATTTTTTTATTTATTTGAGAGAGAGGGAAAGAGAGAGAGGAGAGAGAGAATTGGCATGCTAGGGCTTCCAACCATTGCAAACGAACTCCAGACACATGTGCCCCTTTGTGCATCTGGCTTACATGGGTCCTGTACAATTGAACCAGGATCCTTTGGCTTTGCAGGCAAGTGCTTTAACTGCCATGCCATATCTCCAGCCCTACCCCTGGAATTTCTTAATGGGGCACGTTGGGTCACAGGAGTTATTTTGTTTCAATAAACTTTTTTTTTTAGACAGGGTCTCATGTTGCCCAGGCTAGCTACTAGCTCATTATGTACTTGAAGCTGGCCTTGAACTTTTTTTTAATAATTTTTTTAAATAATTTTTTAAATATTTTATTTATTTATTTATTTATTTGAGAGTGACAGACACAGAGAGAAAGACAGATAGAGGGAGAGAGAGAGTGAATGGGCTTGTCAGGGCTTCCAGCCTCTGCAAAAGAACTCCAGACGCGTGCGCCCCCTTGTGCATCTGGCTAACGTGGGACCTGGGGAATCCAGCCTTGAACCGGAGTTCTTAAGCTTCACAGGCAAGCGCTTAACTGCTAAGCCATCTCTCCAGCCCTGGCCTTGAACTTTTGATCCTCCTGCCTCTACCTCCTGAGTGCTAGGGTTATAGGTGTATACCACCACACCTGGCTTACATAAACCTCTTTCTTTTAGAGAAGGGTTTCAAAGCAGGGTCTCACTCTAGCCCAGGCTGAACTGGAACTCACTTTGTAGCCACAGACTGATGTCAAACTCATGACAATTCTCCTACCTCAGTCTCCCGAAAATAAACTATTTAAAACATATTTATTTATTTATTTTCAAGTAGAAAGAGAGGAGAGAGAGTGTGTGTGTATGTGGGTCTGCCAGGGCCTCTTGCTACTAAAAATGAATTCCATACATATGTCTTTTTGTACATCTGGGTTTATGTGAGTACTGAAGAATTGAACCCTGGGCTGGTAGGCATTGCAAGCAAGTACTCTTAACCATTGAATCATCTCCCCAGTCCTGAATAAACCTTTACAAAATATTAATTAATTAATTAATTTATCTGCAAGACAAAGAGAAAGTGAAAATGCATGGGTGTACCAGGGGATCTTGCCACTGCAGCCAAATTCTAGATGCATGCATCACATTAAGCATCTGGTTTTATGTAGGTACTGAGTAATCAAACCCAGGCCAGTAGGCTTTGCAAGCAAGTGTCTTTAGTCACTGAGTAATCTCCCCAGCCCCCAAACTTTTTCTTTTGTTTTTCTCCTAACAAACGTTTTCTTGAAGCATATTCTGCATACAGGAAACTGTACAAATCTTTAGCTACTGTGATCAAGCTGTGAGACCAGCCTCCTCAGCCCCCAGGTTCCCTGTGCTCATGCCTAGGCACTGACCCAAAGGCAGCCACTATTATGGCCTCTATCACCATCCATTAGTTTTGCCTATTTTTGTACTTTGTCAATGGAATCTTATCGTATGGGCTATTTTTACGGCTGGCTTCTCTTCACTCATGTTACTGTGGATAAAATACTTTGCCCAGTCTCATTGCTGAATCCATTTTATGGCTATACCACAATTTATTTCTTCACTCCATCGTTGATGGGAATCTGGGCTGCTTCCAGTTGCAGCTATTACAAGTTGCATGGTTGCATGTGCCTTTGGGATACGACTGTGTGCTTCTCTGTTGGTGCAGGGACGAAGCGGTACTGTTCGGCCCTAGGGACTGCCTATGTTTAACTTTAGACATGGATGTTGAAGTTTGCAAATGGTTCTGGACAAGTCTTAAACTCCAAGTGGTGTCCAGAATTGCTGACTGGTGGGGATGGGCAAATTCTCAACCTGTGTCTTAGGCTGTAAATGGCTTTTCCTGGAGATACTCCACTCAAAAAGGCGCCAGTGGCAGACCAAAGAAAGAAGTCTACCCAGGTCCAACTGGCTAAGTCAATGAATTTATTTACTTATTTAACACATGTGTGTGTTATATGTGGTATGATGGGTGTGGAAGGTGTGTATACATGTGTATGTAGGAAAATGCATTGCCCCAGACATGTGCAACAGAAGCCAAGATAGAACACCTGCTGTCCTGTACTGTTCGTCTCTGCATTTCCGGCTCCCCACAAGCCTGGGGTTACAGTTCTGTGGGACCATCTGCAGCTGTTGATGTGGATGTTGAACTCAGGGCAAATCAGCATCTCTCAGGACCTCATATTTGTGCAGCAAGTGCCTAGTAATGTAGCCATCTCCCCGGAATGGGTGACAAAAGAGCTACTTCACTGAAGTCACGGGAACCTCACCTCCTATACACAACACATCCCAGATCACGTAAATCTCACCTGGTATACACTCCATACTCCAGATCATGAGAACCTCACCTTCTATACACTCCACACCTTAGATCATGAGAACCTCACCTTCTATACACACCACACTCCAGATCACAGGAACCTCACCTTCTATACACTCCACACCCCAGATCACGAGAACCTCACCTTCTATACATTCCACACCTCAGATCACGGGAACCTCACCTTCTATACACTCCACACCCCAGATCACGGGAACCTCACCTTCTATACACTCCACACCCTTGATCACTTGAACTTCACCTTGTACATATTCTAGCATTTCCAGATCACATGAAGCTTTGTGATAATGTGCAGTGGTAGTAAAAAGTCTTAGGTAAGCATCTTGTTATCCTCCCCAAACTTTCCCATTGACATTATGGTAGACTTAGCTCTATCTATATTGTTTTACTCTTTTGTTTCCATGACCACAGGGCCATCTCTCTGTTCAGGGTATCTATCTGTGGACCATGATGGTGATGGGGCCATGCCTGTGGAAAAGCTTACTACCACAGATTGTCAGTGTGGTTTCAGGTTATCCAAGGCGCCATGTGTCTCCATAGATCTCTTTGCCTTTGCTAAGGCCATTGTACCTGAGGAACCAATGTAGTTCAGGTGTGTGTGTGTGTGTGGGGTCTTGGTAGTGTGTTCCTAAAGCCTGGTGGGAAAGGTCCTCTTCTCATCCCTTCTGAACTGCTTCTGTTACCAGAGTTTTGATAATAAGAATTTAGGCTCACCCGGTGTTGCGCACACCTTTAATGCCAGCACTCGGGAGGCAGATGTAGGAGGAGAGTCTAGGTTCTAGCAGCCCATCAAGCTGGGCTGGCTTCTGGTCCCCAGTTTGACAATTAAATCAACAAGTAATAGTGAAAAAGGAGAGCAATACTTTTTCAATATTATGCTGGGAAGGACATAAAGGGGTCCAGTGACCCCAAGTTCCTAACTGGGGTTCTATCAAGTTGAGACTCAAATAGAGGTTGAGAAGTGTGCCTCACCAAGCACTCATGGTCATGGCTTGGTCCCAGCCATCATCCTCTTGGCTGTGGTCTTCCTGAGACGTGGTCCAATAACTTGCTAACTTGTTATCTGCCAAGGTGCAGCCTTGCGCCTCAGGTAGTTGTCTTCATCTGCGGCAGAGGGGAATGTCCGTCCTGTCACGTTTTGCTCTTTCTGGGGTTCAAGATGATTAGAACAGCAAGGTTGAAGATAACAGCATCTCGGTGCCATTAACCACCGTGCTGACACACAAAGGGAAGCAGGGGTACCAACCAGCCCCTTCGCCTGCTTCTCGTCCCCTTGTAGGCCCAAGGAAGGGGTCTGCGCTTCTGAGCTTAAGCAGCTTCTTTGTCTGTTTCAAGTCTAATTCAGATGAGATCGGGTTCAGGGTGGTATAGCCTTAGAACCCTGATTTCTTCAACATTCCCAACACTGCAGGCAGGGTTCCTTCCTTCCTTCCCTCTTACTTTCCCTCCCTTCCTCCCTCCCTTCCTTCCTTCCTTCCTTCCTTCCTTCCTTCCTTCCTTCCTTCCTTCCTTCCTTCCTTCCTTCCTTCCTCTCTCTCTCTCTCTCTCTCTCTCTCTCTCTCTCTCTTTCTTTCATGTATGTGTATATTGCTGGGATCCCATAACCTTTTGCAAGTTAGGCAATCCCTCTAGCACCAAGTTACACCTTGAGTCTTTTCTTTGTAAAATTTTTATCAACAACTTCCATACATATAGGCAATATACCGTGATCATAATCCCCTCCCACTCTTCATTCCCCCCTTATATTGAATCCCTTTCCATTTAATCCCTTCATCTTCCCAACTAGTTTGTCTTCTATTTTGATGTCATGTCATCTCTGTTTTTTCCTCCTATTATTCGGGTCTTCTGAGATCATGAACGCCACAGCCACTTTGTGCCTGAAAGACAGCACTGTCAGCACTCCTCCCTTCCTTTGGCTCTTACGTTCGTTCCACCTCCTCTTCCACAATGCTCCCTGAGCCTTGGAGGCTGTGATGGAGATGTCTCAGTGCTGAGCACTCCACTGTCACTTCTCAGCACCTTGGTGAGCTTTGAGTCATCCCAGTGGTCACTTCCAGTTGAAAAGAGAAGGTTCTCTAACAAAAAGTGAGAGTAAAATTAATATATATGCATAGGCATAGACATAAATATTTATAGGGTAGTTTGGTGGGCATAATATATCTATCTACTCATTTAGTCAGACAATGGTAGTAGTTTCCCGAATAGGGTTATGATCTCCCCAGCCATAAGCTTTTTTTTTTTTTCTTTTGTTTTCTTGAGGTAAAGTCTCTCTCTAGTTCAGGCTGACCTGGAATTCACTATGTAGTCTCAAGATGGGCTTGATCTTATGGCGATCCATCTACCTTTGCCTCCAGAGTGCTGGGATTAAAGGTGTGCACCAACACATTTGGCTTTCAGTTATAAGCTTTTGATCAGGTTTTTAGTACCTGGCATGAATTCCCTCCCATGGAGCAGACTTCAAATCCAACCATAGAGCAATTGGGTTTCCCCATAACTGACATGCCACCATTGCACCAGTTGGTTCATTTGGCCTGGCTGGCCAGCTATAAAGCTTGCAGGGTCCACTTCTGGTTAAGACTGCCATTGATGGCCTTTCTCTGCCAACAGACCAATAGCTCTTTCCAGCATCATGACAACTAGTCAACAGGACGGAGGCTTCCAACTCAGCTCCAGCTTGATTTCTCAGTGACCTGTAGCCCAACCTTTTTAAAAAAGATATTTATTTATTTATTTATTTGAGAGAGAGAGAGAAACAGGCAGAGAGGGGGGGGGATGGGCGCACCAGGGCCTCCAGTGCCTGGGGAATCAAACCTGGGTCCTTTAGCTTTGCAGGCAAGTGCCTTAACTTCTAAGCCATGCCTCCAGCCCTGATCTTTGTTTTAAGATATATAGCCCAGTACAGGCTCCAGCTCCTGATTTTCCTGCTTTAGTCTCCCAAATGTACCACAATTCCAGGTGCCATGAAGAATTGTCATAGATCTAGGGTTTTTGTTTTGTTTGAGAAGGGAACTCATGTATCGCTGAACTTACTATGTGACTAAGGTTGACCTTGAACTTCTGATCCTCCTACCTCCATCTCCTAACTACTGGGATCATGACTGTGTGCCACCATGCTAATTTATTTAGGTGCCAAGAAATAAACTCAGGAATTTGTACATGCTACACAAGCACTCTACCAACAACTTAGCCACACTTTCCAGCTCCTAGGTTCTTCTTCTTCTTCTTCTTTTTTTTTTTTTTTTTTGGTTTTTCAAGGTCTGGCTCTAGACCTGGAATTCACTATGTACTATCAGGGTGGCCTTGAACTCACGGTGATCCTCCTACCTCTGACTCCCAAGTGCTGGGATTAAAAGTGTGCATCACCATGCCCGGCATTTTTTTTAACTACATGGAAAACACAAATGTGCTTAGCTGGATATTGTTCTTTTTTTTTTTTTTTTTTTTTTTTAGACAGGGTCTCGAACTTGAAGTGATTCTCCTGCCGCTGCCTCTCAACTCTCAAGTGCTGGGATTACAGGCATGCGCCCAGTTTTTCTCCTACTTATTTCTTCAGCCATATGATCAGGTGGCATCCAGACGCTATGTCTCCGCATTGACTGTGGGTTTTGGCCTCTACTTTCTGGCAGCTGACTTGCTAACATGGTCAAAAAGGAGATCCCGCCTCAAAGGAAGCAGAACTGAAGAAGTTCTGATCCCGATGAGGTTTTAGCTTCCTTGGGTTGACTTTTTTAAAAAAAAAATTTCTTTTGTTTATTTTATTTATTTATTTAAGAGCGACAGACAGAAAGAGAAAGAGGCAGATAGAGAGTGAGAGAGAATGGGCGTGCCAGGGCCTCCAGCCACTGCAAACGAACTCCAGATGTGTGCGTTCCCTTGTGCATCTGGCTTACGTGGGTCCTGGGGAACCGAGCCTCAAACCGGGGTCCTTAGGCTTCACAGGCAAGCGCTTAACTGCTAAGCCATCTCTCCAGCCCTAGGGTTGACTTTTGACACTTCACATAGGGAATGCTCCCTGTGTCCCTCTGGCAGAAAGCTGACCTCAAGGGTGTCAACAAGTATTCCTGGCTGTC
Organism: Jaculus jaculus; assembly: GCF_020740685.1. Classification (NCBI taxonomy): domain Eukaryota; kingdom Metazoa; phylum Chordata; class Mammalia; order Rodentia; family Dipodidae; genus Jaculus; species Jaculus jaculus. The sequence goes on along the minus strand of NC_059107.1, from coordinate 5,534,862 downwards.
AGGCAGTCAACCTTTTGTGTTCTCCTCAGTACAGTGGGGTGGCCATGGTGGACTTGCCTTTTCATGGGCTCCGAAGACATTCTGAGCTAGATAGAAGTCTTCTGTGGATTCCTTGTGGGCATTCCCATGAGTTAGAGCTGGGCTGGCTCCTTGGCAGTGGGTGGGAGACAATCAATCGAACTTTTAGCTGAAAGTGATATCGAATTCACTAGCTTAAGAAGAGATAAGTTGGGCATGGTGGTGCATGCCTTTAATCTCAACACTCAGGAGGCAGAGGTAGGAGGATCAATGTGAGTTCCAGGCAAGCCTGGGACTACAGAGCAAGTTCCTGGTCAACCTGGGCTAGAGTGAGAAAAAAGAGATGATGTACTTACTGGTTCACGTGATGGAAAACTTCACAGATTTTGGGTACAGCTTGATCCAGGAGCTCAGAAATGTCATCAGGATCACACCTTCATTTCTGCTTTCATGGAGGTTAGCTCTCTTTTGTAGACTCTGGTGGCAAGCTGGCTGCCAGCAACTCCAGGCTGACACCCTCATATCTACAAGTCCAGGTGAGTGGAGAAAATCCTTTCCTGCCCCTTCAAATATTGGAAACCGGGGTTTGGCAGATGTTCCGTGCTCATCTCTAACCCATTGTGGTCAGCGCTGCACTGTAGCCAATGAGCTCAGCGCTGGGCCTGGCAGGTGGGGTGCTCTCTAGCTCAGCGCTGTCTGGCAGGTGGGGCGCTCGCTCTCTAGCTCTGCGCTGTGTACAGAGACACCTTTTTCTTCGCAGCTCTGCACGTGGACAGGGCGCTCAGAAGCTCTTCACTGCTAGAAGGCACTCTTGTTGCTTTGCATGATGTGTCAGCGGCCCTGTGGCTCTGATGTTTGGCTAAGTGTGGCTCAGATGTGACTCTCGTGCAAGGGAGTTAAAGCTACCTGAGGGACATAAACTGAAAATGACAAGATTAGTTCCCCAGGTGAAAATTGCGGCGCTGAGGTGGGGTGCTATTACTGTAAGAGGTGGAAAGGATATTAAACAGGTCAACTGTCATGGTTATCCACAGGAGCGGTCAGGTATGGGCTCTATTCCTCTGGGTCTGTCTAAAGCATTCACTCACTACTGCACAGCCTCCATACACTGAGCTTGAGATGTTGCCCAACTCCAAAGAAATAAGGGGTTGCCTCAGCAGCCCCCATCACAGCTTACCTCCTGGGACCTGCCTTCTCATTGTTACTCATCATGTAGCCTGGGTACCATGAGTCCCCAAAGGTCACCAGCCCTGTCTGGAATAAACCCCTGAATATACTGTGCTGTCTCTGAGAGCAGGACTACAACTTCCTCTCCCTATAGCTGCAGAAATATTTATAGATTGAGTAGCGATCATCACTGGCAGGTGTGTGGAGCTCGATATACCTTTCCGACCACTTTAATATTGACGTTGTTTTCCCTTCTGGCTGCTCGGAATTAGAGCTTTCTTCCTGTGAGAGGAAGTCTCCCATGCGGAGGCAGCGCCCACTCCCCACCACAGAGTCCGGAGTCTGAGAGCCTTGTGGCCTCCCTGCCTGGCACCGTGCAAGGGCACCCAACCTAGACTCCAGTCAGACCTGTGTTCTCCAGTGTCACCCAAGACCTACTCGTCCAAAAACAGTCAGGAGCAGAGAGAGTTCTCCATGGTGGGCACTGTGGGTGTGGAAGGCAGGCATGCTCAGGGCAGTGGAGACTGTGGCACAGAGGATGTGGGCAGAGTGCCTGCAGGCCGTCCTGAAGAGTCTTGGAGCGCAGTGGGGGCGGGGACAGGGGTAGTAGCCACAAGGCTGTGGCAAGTCCGCTTCTGCAATGTGACCTGGAGTTATGCTCCCAGCGTCATGGCCTCTGCATGATTGGCTTATTATTTTCCTGCTTAACTTAATACATTCAATACACTTAATGAATAGTCATCTTTGATACTGGGGAACTCAATAATACAGTACTTGCTTACCAGTCTGGGGGCCCTGGGTTGGGTTACTTGCACCTGGGGACACTGACCATTATAATCTTCAAGATAGGACATCCTCCTCTCTCTCTCTTTTTTTTTTTTTTTTTTTTGCTGTTATTTTTTTGAGGTAGGGTCTCACTCTTGCCCAGGCTGATCTGGAACTCTCTGTAGCTCCAGGTTGGCCTCGAACTCACAGTGATCCTCCTTCCTTGGCTTCCTGAGTGCTGGGATTAAAGGCGTGCGCCACCACGCCCGGCTGCAATACAATATTTTCTGAGTTGTGGCCAGAGACCTGGGCAAAGTGGAGTAGATGTCCACCTGGGCAGGTGGGAGGCTAGACAGGAAGAGTGCGCTCATGAGCAGGCTGATTTGCCAGGTAGGACGCCCCTTCCCTGGAGGTGTGCAAGCAGATCTGGGAGACTCAATACAGGGTGACTCTAGTTCTCTTCCTCTTACGGATTATATACTGTCCTTTACCTGATCCTGGCTACTCTGGGTGACACCAACAAGCTGGTTAACATGAAAGCACACACTACCAGGCATGGTGGGACACACCACTGCCACTAAGTGTCCCAGGGCCAAGGCATGGCGTGTGTGGGCCTCCATCACTTCAGTGAAAAGCCCCTACTCCCAACGCACACAAGCACAGACATTTGCGACTGATTATGGTATTGCTGATCAGTCAACTTTCACTGCAAATTGCATGTTGAAACTGATAGTGTGCAAGTCACGAATAAACTGGTTGCCTGGAACAGTGACACAGGCACCCAGGACTAGATGAATGATTCAATTTAGCCTCAGCCAGACACGCGCAAGAGGAGGGAAAAATGGATTAACATGTCCCCAAGAATGCTTGTGTGCCCGGCTTGCCCTCGCCTGTGTTCCTGGCTTCCAAGAGAAGCTGGGCCCGCTGTCGGAACCTCCCACTTTGGGAGACCGCAGAGCACTGAGTATTCCAGGCTTTAATTCTTGGTGTGTAAAATTGCTGTTTTGAATGGTACTGGGAGGGGAAGTCAGCCCTAGGTTGCCATCCATGCTGAGAAGCCCACAGAGGAGCTGTCTTGGGGACATACACCTCCTCCTCACGGGGACAATATTATGGGCCTCTCATCCTGGCTCCTGGGCCAGAGGGGATATGAGCCATCTTGAAAGCCAGATGTGGGGCTGGGACACAGCTTGCTTGGTAGAGTGTGTTTATGTAGCAGGCAGAAGGCTTTGAAGCAAATCCCAGCATAAATCGGGCATGGTAGTGCCCACCTGTCATCTTTGCTCTTGAGATGTGGAGGCAGGAGGATGAGAAGTTCAAGGTCATCTTCAGTTACATCAGGAGTTGGAGGTCAGCCTGGGATACATGAGAACCTTGTCTATCACACACACACACACACACACACACACACACACACACACACACACACACACTGAAAGCCCTTAGTCAGACATGGCTCCACCAGGAGACAGGGGCCCTAACAGAGCTCCCTCCCCACCTGGCCCTTCATCGAGCCCCCAGAGGGGTGCCAAGTCCAGAGAAGAGCGTCCCGGTATGGCATGCAAGTCACAAGATGGACAGAATTTAGCCATGACCTCCTAGAATGTGTCACTGTGACCCAGAGCAGTGGGAACACCCAGACGTCAGGGCCAGGCTCCCGTGTACCTGTGAGGTAGAGGACGCAGTCCCAGTGGTTCCCTGGGCCTGGCCTGGAGCACTGCTCACAGACCACCAGCTCACCCAGCCCAGGGAGGAGAGAGCAGCGCAGAGGTCTTCTTTCTCACCCTCTGGACGAGAATGTCTGCAGAAAACTGGGCCAGCTATGGACTGGGAGGATTGGCAAGCCAAGCCTGATTGTTAGGGTGGCTGTGAGTCAGCTTCAGGAGACAATGGGAATGGAATGCAGAGAAAGGTTCAGGCTGGGATTTGGAAGTTGTCAGCAACTGCCTGGCTTTGACTAGGACCTGGAGGAGCTGATCAGGGAGGGAGAGTTAATAGAGGCTCCAAGAAGGACAAGGCCTGTGCCCTGATGAGTGTCAGCAAAGGAGACCAGAAGGGGCAACTCAGAGGTGGAGGGGACTCAGCACGGGTGGCTGCCAGCACTGAGGAGGGAAGATAGACTTTCTTTCTCCTGTTGCTTTTTTTTTTTTTTTTTTATTTTTTTTTTATTGTGTTTTTGAGGTAAGGGTCTCACTCTAGACCAGGCTGGCCTGGAAGTCACTATATACTTTCAGGATGGCCTCAAACTCAAGGTGATCCTCCCACCTCTGCCTCCCAAGGGGTGTGATTAACGATGTGCACCACTACGCCCTACTTTGTTTTATTTATATTTATTTATTTATTTGAGAGAGAGAGAAAGAGGCAGAGAGAAGGAGAGAGAGAATGGGTGCACCAGGGCCTCCAGCCACTGCAAATGAACTCCAGATGCATGTACTCTCTTGTGCATCTGGCTTATGTGGGTCCTGGGGAATTGAACCAGGATTCTTTGGCTTTACAAGCAAATGCCTTAACCACTAAACCATCTCTCTAGCCTGCTTTGTTTTATTTTTTCTAATTTCATTTTTATTTATTTATTTGAGAGTGGGTAAGAGGCAGAGAGAGAGAGAGAAAGAGAGAATGGGCACACCAGGTCTTCCAGCTACTGCAAATGAACTCCAGATGCATGTGCCACCTTGTGCATCTGGTTTATGTGGGTACTGGGGAATTGAACTGAGGTCCTTTGGCTTTGCAGGCAAGCGCTTTAAACACTAAGCCATCTCTACAGCCCCCTGCTTTGTTTTATTTTTGAGACAAGGTCTAACTCTGTACCCAGGCTGGCCTGGAACTGACTATGTAGACCAGGTCGGCCTTGAACCCAGGACCTCCTTCATCAGTCTCTTGTGTGCTGGGATTACAGGTGTGCACTACCATGCCCAGATGAGAGGTGAACTCATTTTATTTAATTTTTATTATTATTTTATATGTTTGTATTTTTGTTTTCAAGGTAGGGTCTCATTGTAGCTAAGGTTGACCTGGAACTCACTTTGTAGTCCCAGGCTGGCCTTGAACTCACAGCAATCCTCTTACCTCTGCTTCCTGAGTGTTGGGATGAAGGGTATGTCCCATCATGCCTGGTTGAATTCTTTTTTTTTTTTTTTTAATTTTTTTGAGCTGAAGAGATGGCTCAAGAGAGGTGCTTTCCTGCAAAGTCTAAGGACCAGAGTTTGATTTCCCACTTCTCACATAAAGCCAGATGTACAAAGTGGCGCATGTGTCTAAAGTTCATTTGCAGTGGTAAAGGCCCTGGCGTGCCCATTCTTTCTTTCTTTATCTACCTCTTTCTCTTACCCTCTGAAGTAAATAAATAAAATATTTTAATTTATTTACTTGCGAGCAGAAGCAGAGTGAGAATGGGCATGCTAGGGTGTTTTGGCACTGACAATGAACTCCAGATGCATGTGCCATGTGTGCTCCTGGCTTTATGTGGGTACTGGAAATTGAACCTAGCCTGGCAAGCTTTGCAAGCAAGTGCCTTTAACTGCTGAGTCATCTCCTAGCCCAAGAGGTGAACTATTTTTTTTTAAGTTAATTTATTTGTTTGAGAGCAACAGACAGAGCGAGAAAGAGGGGGGAGAGAGAGAAAGAGAGAGAGAATGGGCACGCCAGGGCTTCCAGCCACTGAAAATGAACTCCAGATGTGTGCGCCCCCTTGTGCATCTGGCTAACGTGGGTCCTGGGGAATCAGGCCACGAACCGAGGTCCTTAGGCTTCACAGGCAAGCGCTTAACCGCTAAGCCATCTCTCCAGCCCAGGTGAACTCTTTTTTAAAACAATATTTATTTATTTATTTATTTGAGGGTGGGTGGAGAGAATGGGTATACCAGGGTCTCCTGCAAATGAACTTTTTGTGTCAGGCTTTACATAGGTCCTGGAGAATCAAACTCAGGCAGGCAGGCTTTGCAAGCAAGCGCCTTTAACCACTGAGTCACTTCTATAGCTCAAGAGGTGTAGAGACACAAGGAAGCTGAGGTCCAGGCAGATCCCAGGACGTAAGGATGTGAAGAAAGAGTCATTGCCTGCAATTTGGGTTAACCGTGGGAGCTAAGCCTGATGGGGGTGTGGGATTCAGGAAGCAGGGAGAGGGCTGGAAGGTGGCCTTCTCAAAGGGTCAGTCCCTTGCAGGAATTACGCCGCTCAGAAAGACAGCAGGAAGACACTCAGGAGGTTTTTCCTTTCAGAGACAAAAGCCACAGCCTTTTTGGGTCCTGGAGGATGTTATCTTGGAAGCAGAGAAGTTTGGGTGGGGTGGGTGAGAAGGGAGGGAGCACGGCGCTGGAGTCCCGGGTGGGCAGGTGGCAGGTGATGCCAGCGCCGGGCGGGCCTGTCATCCCAGCACTGGGGATGCGGGCGGCCTGGAGCGCAAGGTCCTTTATGGCTGCAGAGCGATGTCCGGGCAGCCTGGGATGCATGAGATGCTGTCTTGTAACACATGCGCGTGTACACGTGCACACACACACACACAGTGGAAAAGAAGGAAAAGGGAAAGAGAAAGGAGGCTGCCCTGCCACGGGAGCAAGGGCGGCGCGGCTCAGTGGGAGGAAGAGCGACGGGCACAGATGCAGGTGGGTGGGGAGCGGCGGAGCCAGCGCAACTTCGGTGCCGAGGGTTCTATTTTCTTAGCAAAATCGGAAGAGGTTGTCAGCTGAGAGTGGGGTGGAGGAGGAGGTGTGAAGCAGTCGTCTAGGAGAGAGGGTGTGAAGAGCCTGCCTGGGGATGTAGTAGGGGCGGCTGGGCACCATGCATCGCTCACTCAGGGAGGACCAGGGACCTTAAAGTGAGACTGGGGGGTGCATGGGTGAGATCCTGGCTTTGACCCCCAGCAAGCCAAAAGAAGTCATAGAATGAATGAAGGAAGGAGCCCAGTCAGTCCTGGGCTGCCCTCTGGTCCTGGCCTGCCTGTGGGTATTGTGGGGGGGGGAGGGGTTGGGGCTTCCCTAAGCAGGTGAGGGGTACTGTCACAAGACCAAGAGGTACCCTTGGGTCACAGACTCCCTGCTGGGTCAGGAATGAAGTGGGGTGTTAGGCAGGTGAGGGTGACAGATTTTTGGTCAGACCAGTGGGTTCCAAAAAGAATTGTTGGGTTGTGCTGGGCATAGTGGTGCACACCTTTAATCCCAGCACTTGGGAGGCAGAGGTGGGAGGATCACTGTGAGTTCGAGGCCACCCCGAGACTCCATAGTAAGTTCCAGGTCAGCCTGGGCTAGAGTGAGACCCTTCTTAAAAAAAAAAAAAAAAGATGGTTGGGGTGGGGTGGGGGTCCAGGGTGTGTAGGTGAGGGGGGTGAGCTGCAGAGAAGGGCAGTGTTTATGGGAGAATAACATTCATGACGCTGACGTGAGAAAGAATCAAATTGATTCCTTGAAAGACTGACTACGGGAAGGGAGGCTGAGCTATTGTGGAAGCCCAGACATTGAGGAACCAGTCAAGGGTAGAGAGGTGAATGTTGGAGTAAAAAACTACAACAGGGCTGGAGAGTTAGCTTAGTGGTTATGGTGCATGCCTGCGAAGCCTAAGGACCCAGGTTCGATTCTCCAGGTCTCATGTAAGCCAGATGCATATGGTGGCGCAGGCATCTGGGGTTCATTTGCAGTGCTTAGAAGTCCTGGAGCGCCCATCCTCACTCTCTCTCCATCCCTCTCTTGGTCTCTAATAAATTAAAACAAAAACAAAAACAGAAACTACAACAGGCCAGGAGTGGTGGCACATGTCATTAATCCCAGCACTTGGGAGGCAGAGGTAGGAGGATCGCCATGAGTTTGAGGCCAGCCTGAAACTACAGAGTGAATTCCAGGTTTGCCTGGACTAGAGTGAGACCCTACCTTGAAAAAACAAACAAACAAACAAAACAACAACAACAAAACCAGCAACTTCACAAACTACAAGAATGCTATTATAGGGCTAAAGAGATGGCTTCGTGAACCTAGGTTCAACTCCCCAGGACCCATGTGAGCCAGATGCACAAGGGGGTGCACACATCTGGAGTTTGTTTGCAGTGGCTGGAGGCCCTGGTGCACCCATTCTCTCTCTCTCCTTGCCTATTTCTGTATCTCTCTCTCAAATAAATAAATAAAAATAAAATATTTTTAAAAGAATGCTACTATAGGCTCAGTGGTTGAAAGCACTTGCTTGCAAAGCTTGATTGCTCTGGTTGGATTCCCCACTACTCACATAAAGACCGTGCAAAAGTGGCGTCTGTGATTGGAGTTGTTTGCAGTGGCAAGAGGCTCTGGTGCAGCCGTGCTCCACTCACTCGTTCTCTTTCTGCTTGCAGATAAATAAACAAAACATTTATCTATTGTAAGTAACATGTGCAAGGGATAAGGGGAGTGAGCCCCAGCCACAATGCCTGTAAAAAGGGAGACAAGGGTGACCTTGTCTGACAAGGTGACATTCAGCCACTGGTCTTTCATTCTTGGCTGGAGAACCCAGGCCCTTGGGCATGCTAGACAACCATTCTACCACTGAGCTAGTCCTCAGGAGGCTGAGACAGGAAGATTTCAGCCCATCTTGGGTTATATAACTTAATCACAAAAACAAAACTAAATACCCCACAGCATAATGTCACCTCCCCATTTCTAGACTCAAGGGCTGCAAGGACCACCACTCCTGACACATGACGCCTCAGAGACTTCAGTCTCTTATTAAAGCATGTGAGGGGATATTCAGAAATTAAGTTTAACACTTTTCTTTTTTAAAAAATACATTTAATTAATTTATTTATTTGAGAGAGAGAAAGAGGCAGAGAGAGGGAGAGAATGGGCGCACCTGGGCCTCTAGACACTACAAACGAACTCCAGACACATGCACCCCCTTCTGCATCTGGCTTACGTAGGTCCTGGAGAATCAAACCGGGATCACACCATTTGCAGGCAAACACCTTAACTGCTAAGCCATCTCTCCAGCCCCAGAAATTAGGTTTAGAATGTGGGGTTTTCATCTGAGGCTATGCCATGAGCTTTTGAAAGGAATTCCAGATGCATGTGCTGTATTGTGCATCTGGCTTTACATGGTACTGGGGAATCGAACATGGGTCGTTAAGCTTTGCAGGTAAGCATGTTAACCACAAAGCCATCTCTCCAGTCCCTTAGATTATTTTTGTTGTTGCTGTTATTTTTATTTTTTATTGACAATTTCCATGATTATAAACTCATGGTAATTCCCTCCCTTCCCCCACTTTCTCCTTTGCAACTCCACTCTCCATCATATCCTCTCCCCCTCTCAATCAGTCTCTTTTATTTTGATGTCATGATCTTTTCCTCTTATTATGATGGTCTTGTGTAGGGAGTGTCAGGCACTGTGAGGTCATGGGTATCCAGGCCATTTTGCGTCTGGAGGAGCACATTGTAAGGAGTCCTACCCTTCCTTTGGCTCTTACATTCTTTCTGCCACCTCTTCTGCAATGGACCCTGAGCCTTGGAAGGTGTGATAGAGATATTACAGTCCTGAGCACTCCTCTGTCACTTCCTCTCAGCACCATGGTGCCTTCTGAGTCATCCCAAGGTCACTGCCATCTGAAAAGAGAAGCTTCTCTAATCAAAAGTGAGAGTAGCATTAATATATGGGTATGAACACTTAAGAGAAGTGCTTACCGGGCAGTTTGGTGAGCATGGTATGTGCATTTAGCCAGAAAGCAGCAGATACAACCCTAGGGCTCATGACTACCCCTGTTGTAGGTTTTCAGTATCAGGGATGGATTCCCTCCCATGGAGCAGGCCTCCAGTCAAATTAGAGGGTTGTTGGTTTCCCCCATAACAGACATGCCACTATTGTACATATTGGCTCATTTGGCCTGGCTGGCCAATTATAAGGCTTGCAGTGTCCACTGTTGAGTATCTTCACTGGCGATTTCTCTCTCTTCCATTGAACTGTATGC